>NW_027642210.1:0-35000 GCF_032717465.1 Coenobita brevimanus
TAAACCATTTTATCGTACATATCCTTAAATTTATGAATTGTTTTGGCACACACTTTCATCCGGTAGTGAATTCCACTGACCAATTGCCCTATTTGGGAAACTAAATTTCCTTACGTCTTTATTGCCTCTCTTTTTATGCAGTTTTTTGCAGTGTCCTCTTGCTGATGCATCCCCATAGGTTATATACTTATTTATGTCTATTTTCTCCTTACCCTGATATGCATTTATATAGTATACTGTATATGATATACAGTATAATCATGTCTCCTCTTTTTCTTCTCTTATATTATAAGAGAAGGAAAAGAGGAGACATGATTACACTGTATATTATATACAGTATACTATATAAATGCATATCAGGGAAGGAGAAAATAGACATAAAAGTATATAACCTATGGGGATGCATCAGCAAGAGGACACTGCAAAAAACTGCATAAAAAGAGAGGCAATAAAGACGTAAGGAAATTTAGTTTCCCAAATAGGGCAATTGGTCAGTGGAATTCACTACCGGATGAAAGTGTGCCAAAACAATTCATAAATTTAAGGATATGTACGATAAAAATGGTTTAAGACACGGGACAGTACGACTCATTCCTGTAAAGATACAATTAGGTAAGAACACACACACACACACACACACACACACACACACACACACACACACACACACACATACATAAATGAAGACATGCTGAGAAGGATAATATCATTCATTAGACAAGCCCTGGAATATGCATCAGTAGTCTGGAGTCCTCATCTAAAAAATCACATAGACAAGATTGAAAAAGTTCAAAAGGCCGCTACAAGATGGGTACCAAGCTTAAGGGACCTAAACTACGAAGAAAGACTAAATAAACTGAATCTACCAACACTACAGGAGAGAAGGAAAAGAGGTGACATGATAATGCTATATAAATGCATATCAGGAAAGGAGAAAATAGACATAAATGATTACTTAACATATGGAGAAGCGTCAGCAAGAGGACACTGCAAAAAACTGCATAAGAAGAGAGGTGATAAAGACGTAAGGAAATTCAGTTTCCCAAACAGAGCAATTGATCAATGGAATTGCACTACCGAATGAAATAGTATTTGCCAAAACAATTCACAAATTTAAGGATATATAAGATAAATATGGTTTTAGGACATCGGACAGTACGAGCTTGACTCATTCCTTTAAAGATAATTAGGTAAGAACAATTAGGTAAGAAACGGGGTTATACGTGTACACAGAACAGGCGAAACTTGGAATTTGATATCCGGTAGACTTTTTTCAGGCAGCAAAATTTATTAGCGAATTTATAGCTGATCGAAAGTTAGGTTAGGTCACTTTGGGCAGGGTTTGGTCTGATTAGGTAATTTTTGGTTGGGTTGGTATTTCAGTTCGACTAGATATAGACGGATTAGGTTAGATTGCTTTAGAATACGTCATGGTTTTCATAGGTTTTGGGATGGGTTTTATTTGGTTGGGTTAGGCTGGGTTAGGTCTGGTTGGATTAGGTCATTTTAGGCTTGACTGGGCGGTTAGGTCGGGTATGGTATGGTTAAGTGAGACTGGGTAGGGATTAGGTAGGGTTAGATGTGGTTAGGGCTGCTTCAAAATAGATGTTACATGGGGAGGTTACGTGAGATTGTGAGGTTAAATACAATTAAAAGACTGGGTTAGGTGAGGTTAAGCTAGATTAGGTTGGGTTGATTTAAGTTGGATTAGGTCATTGGAGGTTAGGCAGGGTTTAATTTGGCCTATGAGTCTGGGGAAATAGCAGTCAGATAGATTATTTTCTGGTTAGGAGGGCCGATAGGGAGGTTAGTGAGGGATGTTAAAGTTATAGGAAGTGAGTGAGTGTGTGCAGCAGCTTCCAAACTATTGATTTGTGATATGGTGCTTAAAGAACAAATTGATGAAAAAGAGGACTTATGTACCTAGGAGAGAAAAATATGGAAGCTGAAAAACCAAGGTAGTAAGGGATTGCCTTGTATAAGCGAGTTGAGTGAGAGTGGTGGTTGAACAGGGAGCTGTAGTGACAGAGGCGTTAATGAACAGTACAGAGCCCTCAAGAACAATTCTCTTGAGAGTTACTGATGTAACATGCTTTGGCTGGACCAAGAGGACCACCAAGACATAAAGTAACTTGGTGGTGGGATGAGGGTGTAGAAGCTGCAATTAAGGAGAAAAGAAGGCTTTTCCGGGAATGAAAGAAGGGTGGTAGCAAAGAGGAATATTTGGCTGCCAAGCATAGGGCTAGGAGAGAGGTATACAGGGCAAAGTCTGAGTCACGGAGACAATTACTTGATAACCTAAATCATGGGGAAAGGAAAAATATATTTAGGGTGGCAGGTCAGTGAAGAGGGATAATCGGGATATCATAGGTGAGCAGTGTGTGAAGAATGATGAAGGAAGGGTAGTGGTGAACAGTGAGGATATTAAAGATGCATGGAGAGAGCATTATAACCGGTTGTTGAATGAGGAGTTTGACTGGGACAGGGAAGGTTTGGAGCAAGCAGATCCAGTGTCTGGCCCTTGGCCTTTGATTGATACTGCTATTGTGAGTGAGGCAATAGGCAGGATGAGGGTGGGGAAGGCAGCAGGTGTGTCTGGGTTGACTGCCGAAATGTTGAAGGCCTCAGGCGATATAGGGGTGAGTTTAGTCACTGACCTGATAAATAGGATTATTTATGAGTGTGTTGTCCCAGATGATTGGCTGAAGAGTGTAATTGTAAATGTGTATAAAGGGAAGGGTGATGCCCTGGAAAGAGGAAATTATAGAGGTATAAAGCTTTTAGATCAGATAATGAAGGTAATGGAGAGAGTTTTAGAAGGTATGATTAGAGAAAGAGTGAATATTGATGAGATGCAGTTTGGGTTTATGCCAGGTAGGGGGACCACTGATGCTATTTTCATTGTTCGGCCATCAACAGGCATCTTTATAAAGTATCCCTGGCTGATATGGAAGACTACTGTATTTCATTTTCCATATGTTTAATCCATAAGGTTTTATCAAGAGGCTGCAACGGATGTACAGTAAGACTTCTTATGCTGCTCCCCCCCTCCCCCCTTTTTTTTTTCCATAGTAAATATTGGAAAGATTGCCAGCTAATGTTCTGTAGCTCAAAATGTAGCTGATGTAGCATTGTCACCCAGCTAGCAGTACCATTGATAGGGAATTAGTCAATACTTCAGAACTCTAACACCAGCGTATATAATATGGATTTACAGTCAAGTACTCACCCCATCCCACTCTTCCGAGTTTAAAAATTGCTGTGTTTTTTTCCTGTATATTTTTTTATGTATTAGTAGACTTGGTCTTGTTTATGATGAGACTGTGATGTTCTTCATGACTAATTTTCCTCAAATCTTTCAGGTATAGAATGTGACTAAGAAGCTAAAGACCATTATCGTGTCCCAGTTCCATCAGTGAATGTGGTAAAGTGAAAAGCATTGCAAGAAGGAATAAGGAGAGATAGCCTAACCTAAGCTTCTCACTATATGACAACCCCTACAAAATTAGCTCCCCCTAACTCAAACTAGCCTTAAAAGGTAAGTCTTGGTTAGAAGAGTTCAGGGACGTAATATAATGAAAATCGGTAACGTTGGTTACTTCTAAAGTTATACCCACTTCTTCATACTGGTTTGGTGCCACAGATTTGTATGTGAGTCCCATCAATCACACCAGCTACCCCAGGAAAGCCAGCAATTCGCCTGAATTTTCTTTCAGTTCTTTGTAGTTCAGGGATTGTATGGGGGAACTTCACAAACCTCTTAACAATGTGTGGTGCAGTTAGAGCACAGAGTGTTTCCGTTATCACATTGCTCACTGATGGCTGCGATGGTCCAAAGTCATCACAGTTACACTGCTGCATTTTTCCAGTTGCAAGGAACCTTAATAGTATCAACACTTTTGTCTCAGGGTGTGAGAGGATGGTTTCGATGTGTGGGCCTTTCCAGTACATCTCTTACTAATCAATCAATCAATCAATCATTTCCTGTGGCACCCCACGAGATGCATAGGGCCTCAATGAACTCTCTCCACCAATATTTGTCTCTTGCCATCTCCTTCAGGTCCCACCAACACTCCACTCCTGCTTCTTTTTCACTGTCCTCAACCAGGTTTCCCTCGGCCTACCTCTACCTCTTCTTCCTCTAGCAGTCCACTCTGGCACATCCTGTATTAAACTACCTTCTTTTCTGTATATGTGCCCCAGCCACTTCCAACAAGACAGTCTCACATATTCATTAACTGGTTCCACTCTCGTAATATCCCTTACTCTTGCATTTGTAACTCTGTCTTGTCACTTTACCCCAAGAATCCTTCTCAGTATTTTAATCTCAAATCCTAATACTCTCTGATCTGTTGCAATTGTACTGTGCCATGACTCATGCCCGTAAATTAAAATTGGTCTAACCATGGAATGGTAAATTTTCACTTTAGTATGTACCGAAAGCATATTATTATTCCAAACAGATTTCAACATTCCAACAGCTCGCCAAGCCTGTCTAATCCTCTCCTCAATTTCATAATAAACAGAATGCCCTCACGATCGAAACGGTACCTTCTTACATGTTCTTGATCATCATATTCCAAGAATGCATTCTTCCGAGCTCGAAAATTTCTGCATGGTGGGTGGTGTCGGTCAGCCATGGTCTATGTTGTCTTGTCTCTTGTTGTTTGAGGGACGCAGCTACTGTGTTTACTGACACTAAAAGCCCTCCTATCTCCTTAAAAGTCCTTGTGGAGGACTTTTTATATTTAGCGATTTTATGAGTAAACTTAGGAGTTGAAAGTAACTTTTAGGAGTACTTCTAGAAGCTAGGAGCCAAATATCACTTAGAGAGGAACTTTTACTCCTTGGAATTTTTATTAATACGGGAACTAATATTCATTCTTAGATCTTTAGTGGAAACGTTTCTAGAGAAGGGAAAGAAGTTGTATGCGGCTTTCATGGATTTGGAGAAAGCATATGACAGGGTGGATAGACAAGGATTGTGGAAAGTATTAAGTTATACGAGCAAGAAGATATGAAATGCATCACAGAAGTGGAGGGGTTATATATTCTCGTATAATTACAAGTGCTTTGCCAACTTTATGTGTATTCAGTGCTATATGGTGCTGTTCAAAGAGTTATAGCAATGTAAATTTTTCTTTGACCAGAAGTTCTTTCAGCTAGTGTTTGAAAGTAATTATTGAATATTTGTGTGTGTCAGTATCTGGTCTGCATATTAAAGTTGATGGTCTGTACAGTATTGAGATGTACCAATATATTAATATTACATATGTTTTTACCCTTACTGCTACAGTAGTAGGCACTTCATTCATGTAGGTTTAACTTTTCCCATGATATACAGTATATTTGTGTGCATGCACTTGTCTGCAGGATATAAAGGGCTTGCTGCATGTAGCGTAGGGATTTCAGTTAGTAGATGGAGGCATATATATCTGAATATATGATGTATACATTTCAGTATCTTGTCATAACCACGTCACATCACTGTTCCTGACAACAGCAAGAGAAGATCCTTGATGGGTGACTTTCCATGCATCTCAGCAGACAGCTCCTTCCTGGATGACACTGGCTCCACCCCAGCAGAATCCCATCAAGGTCAGTACAGCTCCAGTCTCATTAGTCATGGTCTTATTGAGGGAATGAGGCTGTGGAGCTTTTCTCAGCCTTGAGTTTCCACCAAAATCAAGCCCAAATGAACCCCAAAACTAGTTTAAAGCCAATCTAAATGGCCTAACGACTGTCAAGGAAGGTAACCTAAGCCTAACACCTGTAAATAACTCACTAAAGCCAACAAAAAAAATCAGAAAATCGTCAAATCAAGCTTAGTAAACTGTACCCCAAAATGACAATGTTCACTCCACCTATGGCTAAAACACTTTAATCTAAGTCTAAAAACATTTTATAAATCAACCTAAACACACAATTTTAGTCTAAAATGTCATCAAAATCTATAAAAAAAAAATCAAAACCCATCGTTAAACCAGGATTTGGTCATCGTTAGGCAGGGTATGGTGGTATTTCTACCCCAATCGTTAAGCCAGCGTATCACATCTAGGGGTGTCGTATATCGAGGTATTACTGTAATGGCCGTAATGAGTAGGTTTCTGTCAGGAAAATGGGGCCGGTGTGACTAGAGTGTGAGGCTGGAGTGACTAAATCACTAGAGCTGGTAAATTAGGGGATGGAGTGACTTGAAGCCAATCATGCAGCGTGGAGAGCCGCCATTAGGTGACCAAGGCAAGGCTTTTAACAAGGGTACAACAAGGAAGAAAGGTTGCTGGTTCCTTGAAAGCAGTGATAAGAAACAGGGAAGTGAGCATGGAAGTGAAAAAGTTACTACATGACAGTATTGTGATACCAACTCTAACATATGGAAGTGAAGCTTGGACCTTGTTGGAGGGACAGAAGTCAAGAGTCAGAGCAGTGGAAATGAGTTATTTAAGAGGAGCATGTGGATTTGCATGGAGAGACAGGCTGACAAACGAGGAAGTGAAGGAGCTTTGTGGTGTGGATGTGTCTGTGATAGAAAGCATTAGGAGAAACACATTGAGGTGGTTTGGCCATATGGAGAGGATGGAGAGTGAGAGACTGATGAGGAGAGTGTATTTGAGTGGGGTGGAGGGGGAGACCAAGGATGAGATGGAGGGATGGAGTGGAGAGGTATATGAGAGAGGGGGGTGTGAGTTGGCAGCAGGGCAGTGAAATGGCAGGGGACAGGGCGACGTGGAGGCGATTTGTTTGTGGCCACCCCATATGGGATTAAGGCATCTGGCAATAAATAGATAGAGTTCCTATAGTATGTTCACTGTAACCTGGCTTAGAGAAGTTAATCCTAGAATTGATAGAAGAGGAAAGAAGCATGGTGTGGGGGTCAAGAGAAACACAGCTGCGTGTGCTTGGCTTTATGCCGAGCAGCCAGGACGGTTGCGGCTGATGCCTGAGGCTGTGATTCAAAAGGATCCGGCAACACCCAGCATATCGTATGGATAGGCCTATGAACAGGCAGTATCCTACACAATATCCTTGAAAGGAACAGTTTATGGGCTCCTGGCCTTTGGTTCCTTCTTCCTAGCATCCATCCATCCATCATTCAGCATCCATCCATCCATCTTCCAATCCTATGTTGCCCCATGAGGAACGTAGGAGCCCGGGGCTAGGCAAGTTGGTCCTGACATTTCAGATGAGAGTGCCCAGCCTCACTCATCCCTGAGTGGCATTATGTGAGCAATAAACCCCAACCACCCCTTGGATATAAACCTTCACCGGCTCAATCTGATTGGAGCGCAATAATTACCCACTAAACCACCAGGCGCCAAAATTTGGTCATATGGTTACCACCCAGCATAGTAAATGGTTTCCTGGTGTACAGGAAACCATTTGGCTTGTAATTCAGTGTAGAGTCACCCACAGGCAGAAGGAAGAGGAAAGAATGAAGGAAAGCAAGACAGAAGAGGATGGAAGGAAAGAAGGATAGGGGAGAGGAAAGGACAGACACCCGAGAGCAGCACTACATCAGGTGAGTGGATGGTGTAGTGCTGCATAAAAAAAAAAAAAGGTCATCAGTTTATTTTACCATGGTGAGGAAAAAAAAAAAAATGTGATAATGATGGTGGTGGTGCTGATGATGACGATTGATGATATACATTTTTTTTTGCAGGCCACACAACTCCCTCTTTGAAGACAACATGTTCAGGTTAACCCTGGAATTGACAGAGGGTAGGAAAAGTTAGGGAACATGATGATGATGATAATGATGGTGATGATGATGATGATGATACAAAAAGAGTTGTAGTAGTAGTAGTTGTTCCCTAGGCAGTCTGGCCAAACAGCCCCAAGTCCCTAAGGAAGGCCATGGCCGAGACCGGGCTTTCCAACAGAGCTCTCAAGGAGTGTATGTTGTGTTGTTGGCATAGGTGATTATGTGCAATGCAGTATTTCAAAATGTGCTTAATCGTATGGGGTGCTGTGTTGCACCCTGGACAGGCATCAGTGACGGAGTCATCCAGCCTCTTCTGGTAACTTAAGAGAGCTGGATGATGCCCACATTTCAGCCTGGCCAGGTGGACCCTGTCCTCACGAGGGAGGTAGGATTCAGAAGGGTGGATAGCAGGAGGCCGTGCATGCAGCTGTGTTGTTTTTAAGTGACTGAATGGAGTGGTGAGTGATTTGAGTATGGATATGCTTCTGGAAGCTGGTCTGAGATGAGCAGTGGGGGAGAGATGACAGTACAATATTTGTGTATGATATCGTGTTCTGGGTGTTGTTTTGATGTTCACTGGTGTGTGTGGATGTGCTGCTATGTACTGTAGTTGATGTTGTAGGTTTGTGGAGGCTGCAGCAAGAAACTGGGTGCCTCTCACGTCTAGATGATCCTTTACTTTGAGGACATTGGTTTTGTGATGTAGGTGGTTTGTGGGTGTAGTAGCTGTGCAGCCTGTGATTATTTTTAGAGCCTTGTTCTGTATGGTCTGTAGAGTGTTGTAGTGTGTTTTGGTGAGGTTAGAAGTGCAGGCAGGGCTTGCATAATTCATCACTGAACGTATATATTGTTTGTATACTGTGGTGGTGGTTTCTTTGTTGTGTCCGAATGTTGTATGGGCAAGTGACCTCAAGGCATTGAGTCTTGGTGTTATTTTATTTTTAATGTTTGTGATGTGTTGTTTAAATGACATTGATGTATTGTATGTTACACCAAGGATTTTGTGTGTGTGTGTGTGTGTGTGTGTGTGTGTGTGTGTGTGATAGGGGAGTGTTGTTTATGGTGAGGTGTGGGATGTGACTGTGTTCTGCTGTCCAGTTTGTGAAAAGGGTCACTAGATTTGGCTGGGGCTATTTTGATCCTGTTTGTGGTGAACCATTGGTGTAGTGTGTCGAGGTAAGGTTGGAGGATGTTCTTACCTAATTGTTCTTACCTAATTGTATCTTTACAGGAATGAGTCAAGCTCGTATTGTCCCGTGTCTTAGACCATATTTATCGTACATATCCTTAAATTTGTGAATTGTTTTGGCACACACTATTTCATTCGGTAGTGCATTCCATTGATCAATTGCTCTGTTTGGGAAACTGAATTTCCTTACGTCTTTATCACCTCTCTTCTTATGCAGTTTTTTGCAGTGTCCTCTTGCTGATGCTTCTCCATATGTTAAGTAATCATTTATGTCTATTTTCTCCTTTCCTGATATGCACTTATATAGCATTATCATGTCACCTCTTTTCCTTCTCTCCTGTAGTGTTGGTAGATTCAGTTTATTTAGTCATTCTTCGTAGCTTAGGTCCCTTAAGCTTGGTATCCATCTTGTAGCGGCCCTTTGAACTTTTTCAATCTTGTCTATATGCTTTTTGAGATGAGGACTCCAGACTATTGATGCATATTCCAGGGTTGGTCTAATGAATGATGTTATTATCCTTCTTAGCATGTCTTCATTTATGTATGTGAATGCTATTCTCATATTTGCAAGCAGTGTATACATGTTCCGTACCTTCTCGCTGATGTGGTCAGCTGGAGATAGTCTGTTATTGATAATCACACCTAGGTCTTTCTCTCTTTCTGATGTGTATAGGGTTTTATTTCCTAACTTATAATCCCAATCAGGTCTTTTTCCACTTTTACCAAACTTGATTACATGACACTTGTCCACATTGAATTCCATTTGCCATGTACTACTCCATTCATGAAGTTTATTTAATTCTTCTTGTAGCTCCCTGCAAGAGTCTGTGCTAGTAATTCTCCTTTGTATTTTTGCATCATCTGCAAACATATTCAGATAGCTCTCATTTCCAGTGTTACTGTTTATATCATTTATGTACACTAGAAACATGATTGGTGCCAGCACCGAACCCTGTGGTACTCCACTAGTCACTTCTTTCCATGATGAGTAGTTTCCTCTTAGTACTGTCCTCATTTCTCTTTTTATGAGAAAGTCTTGCATCCAACAAAACAGTTTGCCTCGAATTCCTCCTTGATGGTACAGCTTCCATAAAAGTCTTTGGTGTGGTACTGTGTCAAAAGCTTTCTTGAAATCTAAATAGATACTGTCCACCCATCCTTCCCTTTCCTGTATTGTGTTTGTTACTCTGTCATAGTTTTTTTTTTTTTTTTTTTTTTTTATGCGAGGAAGAAGGAACCAAAGGCCATGAGCCCGCAGTAACAGTTCCCTCCAAGAGAAAAACAAAATACAATAGAGAGCCAAATTCAAGATCCGATCATTTTGAGATGCCTGGACACACTGCGTTTGAAAGACTGGAGATCATAGGCAGGAGGAAATACAGACAGAGGGAGACAGTTCCAGAGCTGACCTGTTCCATATAACAGATTAGTAACACATGATTTTCCTTTTCTGAAACCAAACTGTCTTTCTGTTATCATACTGTGTTCTTCTAGATGATTTACCCAAGCTTTTCTTATAAGTTTTTCTAATACCTTGCTTACAACACTGGTCAGTGATACTGGTCGGTAGTTGAGAGGATTTTGTCTATTTCCTTTCTTGAATAAGGGGACTATATTTGCTTTTTTCCAAATATCAGGTAGTTTCCCTTGACTCAAGGATTTCTTGAAAATTAAAAATAATGGTTTACTTAACTCCTTTGCACATTCTCGTAACACCCAACATGAAATTTCATCAGGACCACTTGCTTTTCCTCTGTCTAATCTACTTAACTCCTCCTGTATTACTTTTTCTGCTATTTGTATATCTGGTAGTATGTGTGGACATGTGTGTTCCACATATTCCCTCTCAAAATTTTTTCTTCTGTAAAAACTAATTGGAAATTCTTATTTAGTGCTTCACAAATATCTTTCTCTTGTGTATAAGTGATTCCCTCGTCCGTGATGGATTGTATTATATCTTTTACTTTGGTTTTGCTTCTGATATAGCTGTAAAACAGCTTTGGTTAATCACTACTTTTATTTATTATATCCTCCTCAAACTGTTTTTGGGCTTCCTCCTTATTCTTGTATAGTCGTTTCTTGCCTGTTTGTAATTATTATACGCCCTTTCACTATTGTGTCTTCTGTATCTATTCCACAACAAATCTCTTCTTTCTTTTGATTTTTTACATTCTGTATTGTACCATTTCTGTATTTTCTTATCTGCTTCTTTGTGCTGTGGGATGTGTGCAGCTGTGTTTGCATTTTGGTGTGTACTGTACATGTAAGGGTTATATTATCTGCATAGGAAGCTGTGTGTATCTGTGGTGTGTGGGGTGTGGGTATGTCGTGCATGTAAAGGTTAAAGTGTGTAGGGGACAAAACAAAAGAGTTTGAGATGATGGTGGTGATCATTATGATCATGATACATATATATATATATTTTTTTCATAGACCACACAACCCCTCTTGAATATGGCACATTCCAGTTAATCCTGGAATTGACAGAGTTCAAGATGGTGGTGGTGATGAGTATAATGATACTGAATACATTTTTAAAATTTGGATGTAGTGCTGCTGTCGGGTGTCTGCCCTTTCCTCTCCTCCATCCTTCTTTCCTTCCATCCTCTTCTGTCTTCCTTTCCTTCATTCTTTCCTCCTCCTTCTGCCTATGGATAACTTTACACTCCCTCTTTTGTCTTTCTTTCCTTCATTCTTTCCTCTTCCTTCTGCCTGTGGGTGACCCTACACTGAGTGACAAGCCAAATGGTTTCCTGTACACCAGGAAACCATTTACTATGCTGGGTGGTAACCATATAACCAAATTTTGGCGGCTGGTGGTTTAGTGGGTAATTATTGCACTCCAATCGGATTGGGCTGGTGAAGGTTTATATCCAAGGGATGGTTGGGGTTGATTGCTCATGTAATGCCACTCAGGGATGAGTCAGGCTGGTCACTCTCATCTTTTTGTCAGGACCAACTTGCCTAGCCCCGGGTTCTACACTCCTCTCTGGGGCGACATAGGATTGGATGATGAATGAGTGAATGAATTATTATTATTATTTCATCCATCCATCCATCATCCAATCCTACATTGCCCCATGAGGAACGTAGGAGCCCGGGGCTAGGCAGTTGGTTTCGATATTTAAGATGAGAGTGACCAGCCTCACTCATCCCTGAGTGGCATTACATGAGCAATCAACCCCAACCACCCCTTAGATATAAACCTTCACCGGCTCAATCCGACTGGAGCGCAATAATTACCCACTAAACCACCAGGTGCCAAAATTTGGTTATATGGTTACCACCCAGCGTAGTAAATGGTTTCCTGGTGTACAGGAAACCATTTGGCTTGTCACTCAGTGTAGAGCCACCCACAGGCAGAAGGAAAAGGAAAGAAAGACAGAAGAGAGAGTGTAAAGTCACCTGTAGGCAGAAGGACAAGGAAAGGATGAAGGAAAGAAAGACAGAAAAGGATGGAAGGAAAGAAGGATGGAAGAGAGGAATGGGCAGACACCTGAGAGCAGCACTACATCGAGTGAGTGGATGGTGAGTGCCCCCATCTACCACCAATTATTATTATTATTATTATTATCATTATTATTATTATTTTTTATTATTATTATTATTGTTATTGTTATTATTATTATTATTATTATAATTATAATGCTGTATGGTAGTGGGACCTGGGCAGTAAAGGAAGAGGATATTTGCAGTCTCAAATGTACAGAAATGAGAGTGGTCATGTGGATGTGCAGTGCATATCTGCGTGCAAGGGCTGGGGGACTAGGTTTACAGTGGAAGACTTGAGAGGTAGGATGGGACTGGAGTGTATTGGTGTTGTGATGAGGAGAGGTAGATTGAGGTGGTCTGGGCATGTGGAGAGGATGAGGGATGATAACTGGGTACAGAAAGTGAGAAGTGTTAAAGTTGGGGGTAAAGAGGTAGACCTAAAAAGACCTGTGATGAGGTCTTTGAGTGTGACCTGAAGGATAAGGGACTGAATAGGGAAGTTGCCAGAGATTGAGCAGCTTGGAGAGCCGCCACTAGGTGATGAAGGCTGATGCATGCAAGCATGTTGGAACCTTCAAAAACGAAACGACAAGTTATTATTTTTTCAAGGCAGACGACACTCCCCTTTGAAGACATTAATATCATTTTTGTCCACCCCTAATGGGATTAAGGCATCTGGCTATAGATACAGTAGAGAGGTATATAGATTATTATTATTATTATTATTTTTCAGGGCAGACAACACCCTCTTTGAAGCCAGCACTTTGGTGTAGCGCCGCCAGCCTGTCACCATCAAACTGGTCAGCAAGATGTTCCAGGCCAGTGTTTACTTGGATGGTGGCATTTGCTGGGACATTCTATTCTAATTTGATGGTAAATTAGACAGACCCGATTCTTTATCCATTGGCAGAATCTTGTATAATTTAGTAATGGATGTGACAGTCATCAAACAGTGCATGCTGAATAAGGACTATAGTTCATTCACATTAACTTGTCCCAGATTGTCATCGTTTTGCAGCTTGTCATAGTTGTGAATGAGGCCTTTAGTCATGTAGTAAGTTCAGCAAAATAATGTCCCATGGGAATTTTGGTATGACAGCAAGCCACTATTCAGATATCTCAAGGATGCCCCAAAATAACATTAAAAAACTTGTTGGCAGTCAGAGAAAATGTTGGCATTAGCCTAATGACACCTGTATTGAAAGTACAGTGGGCCCCCATTTATGCATGTTCAGTTTATGCATTTCTACATTTATGCAAGCGGCAAAATATTCATTCAATAGTTATCAGTTTATGCGAAATTAAGTCATTTTATGCGGCTTGCTACACATAGTGGCCTAAATTCGGGGAGAAACACAATTATGCGTGCACTCCATCATTTTATGCGAGGCTGTGGTGGCCTGGCTGTGCCTGGTTGAGAGAGAGAGAGAGAGAGAGAGAGAGAGTGTTCACCGAAGTTCATAAAATTTTATACAGTACTTTATTCTCTACCAATATATTCATGTAATATCTATTTTAAGGTAAAAGTAATCAAAATAATCAATTACCGGAATAAGTGAGTATCGCCCATCACTAGTGAATGAGTGTAGTTGCCGCCGGCTGGCTGTGCGTAGCTACTGCGCCACTTGTGAGACAGTTTCATAGTTGGGCAGTATTCCGCTGCTCCCGCCATTTGAACATAGTGCTCAGTCTGCCCCTTGCTTGCCCTCCATTGACCTTGTGATTGTTTGCTGGTCGCACAATTTTGCTTATTTTCGCACAGTCTGAGTTGCATATCGTTTGGCTGCTATTATGCCACTAAGTCAAGGAGGGAAAAGTAAGAGTATCGCTCTACAGATGAAGAGAGATGTCATCGAGAGAAAAGAGAATGGTGAGGGTATTACAGCCATTGGTAAAGCTACGGGGTTGGGTTAATCATCAGTGAGAGCAATTTGGAAGAACAAGGTGGAAATTTTGAAAAGCATCAAGGCCTGTGGCTCGTCTGGCCTAGACTCTCACACTTACACTACAGACGATCGAGTGGTAAAGATGGAGAAGTTTCTGAACATCTGGATATCGAGGAAAGAACAAGGGGGGGTACCACTGGACAAGCGTCAAATTAAACAGCAAGCAAAGGCATTTTACCAAATTATTTGCCACAAGTCGAACTCCCCTCCAGGCAAGTTTACTGCATCAAATGGGTGGTTACAGCATTTCCTGGAAAGGAAAGGAATTTGTAATGTGAAGCTGACCGGAGAGAGTGCCTCAGCAGACAGTGTGGCAACTGGGATGTTTTCTACTTATCTGAAGGAGCTAATCGACGAGGGAGGCTATAGTCCTGACTGCATTTATAACATGGATGAAGCTAGATTACGATACAAAAGAATGCCCAAGTCAACCTACCTCGCAAAACAAATCAAGCAAGCTCGCGGCAGAAAAACATATAAGTCTAGAATAACTGTGCTCTTTTGTTTAACTTGACTGGCACTCACAAAATGAAGCCTATGGTGGTACACACAGCAAAGCATCCCAGGTGTTTCAAGCACCTGCGAGACATGAGCAATGCACCTGTTTACTGGAGGGCGACCCAGAATGGCCGGATGAACTCGTCAACAACCAAGGATTGGCTGTTAAAGCATTTTGTGCCAGATGCAAAGTTAAAGTGTCAACAGTTGGGGATACCCTTTCAAGTTATTCTAATAATGGACAACTGCCCTGCCCACCCTGACTATCATTCAGATCTTCATCCCAATGTCAAGATTGTTTTTCTTCCCCCTAATACTACAAGTGTGGTCCAGCCGTTAGATCAAGAAATCATTGCTAATGTGAAAGCGCTTTATCAGATGCATGTCTATAAGCTTCAGAGGTCAAGAACTGAGAGTGGGAAAGAAATTTGTTAAATCATTGCTGAGGCTGACGAGGATGCTGACATTAACAACCCTTAGCTCCAGGCTGAAGAAGATAAGGAAGTTGATGATCCTCAACCACTACCCCAGGCTGACCACTAAGTGCTGAGTGTGCACCAGTTCCGGTGCCAGTTCACCGTTAAGAGTGCAGTGGATAATCTTCTTAAGGCATGGAACGAGATCAGTGATGCTACAATTTATCATGCCTGGAAGCCTCTCTGTCCCATTCTAGTTAGTGAGCAATGCGGACAAGTGCAGAACATGGGTGACAGTGTTACACAAGCCGTAGAGGCAGCAAGGCAGGTTCCCGGGTTTAGTGAGATGACTCTTGAGGACATAGCAGAGATTAGTGCAGCTGGTGAAGTGACTACCCCAGAAGACATCATGAGTGCTACAGCAATTGAGGACAGTCTACAGGATCAGCCACAATCCCTGCAAGTCACATCTGCAGGAGAACTCGCTATGGCAAACATTTGTGTTATCTTGGTAGCTGTAGATGAATTGAAGGATGTCTTAATGGCAAACGAGCAGTCAAGCATTTGCAAAACAGAAGTGATTCATGCCATTGACAACATGTTTCACATCTACAAAGAACAGCACATTAAAAAATTGAACAGGAGGAAGCAAACATTAATAACAAAAATTGCTCATCTTGTCCAGCCAGCCCAACCCGGCCAGCCAGCCCAACCCGGCCAGCCAGCCCAGCCTGCCGCACTATTCGAGACCAAGCCAGGCCCATTGCACCAGAATGATGATGTAATGTCTGTTGTGAGTGATCACGATTTTGAAGGCATCATTCAAGAGGTGGATGCTATGAGGTGTTCTGGGGCAGTGTTAGGTGATAGCAGTTGTGAGGAAGAGGATGAGCAGTAACCTCGCCCACAGCAACGGAATCCCGCCCTCCCCTGCAACTTGGTAGAATTACGGTGAACAACGATTTGTACATTGTTCTTTGTTTATTATTGTACCTTAGTTGGAATACATATCATTGTTCTTTATAATGGAGGAGTATTAATGTCCATGTGAGTGTGAAAATAATATAATCATAAGTCTAGCCCCTAAAGTGGGGAATGTCTGTCCACCAAACTCCATTTTTCCCATAAGGCCTGCGGTTCCATTTATGCATTTTCCATTTATGTGTGCTTGTTTGTCCACCAAATTGTCGCATAAATGGGGGCCCTATTGTATATCACTGGCACATTTTACTTGGATTTTTTTATCAAGACAACCTACAAAACTTACATGTTTGCTGCCGTGATTAAATTTTCATCCAGGTTCTGCCTCATAGAGCCCCAGTAGGATTAAAGTGATTTTATTTTCAGGAGGCAGTTTTTTTTTATCAAGTAAATGATAAAATGAACCTCAGTGACTGAACAGACAGTAGTATCTACTTTTGTATCTTAATACACCCTTTTTTCCTATTGCTTCTAATCCCCCCCTTGTTGTATGTTGCAGGAGAGGGAGGAGGAGGGAGAGGGAGTGGAGGGGAGGGAGGGCATAAGGGGGCAGGAAGGAGGGGGGATGAAGGGGGAGAGAGGAGGGAGAGGGGGATGGAGGAAGCTGCTTTTCAGGGCAGTGGAAGAGGTAGAGGGAAGAAGGATGACCAGAGATGGAAAGACAAGGAGGGGAAAGGAAGAAAGGAGAGAGAGATGGGGTGGAGGAAAGGCAGGAAGGAGGAAGAATGGACATGAAGGGAGGGATGGAGGGGTGGGAACTGGTGGGGGGATGGAGGGGGCAGGGAACAAGTGGAGGGAAAGAATGTGGAGATTGGTGGAATCTGCCAGCTTTGGTCAGCCTGGCTGGAGCTGTGACTGGTGAAGGATTTTTACATTTTTTTATAAGATTTTATTTCCTTTGTCTTCCCATTAATTGTTTTTTTGCTGATAATATTGACTTTAGCGTGTCTTGCAAACATTCCTGAGTATTTCTAAAGCTTACCCATTGATATTTTTCCTGGAGTTTTTAGTGTCATGGCTTATATGAATGTTCTTTTTCAGGGGTGTGAGTTTGGGGGGAAGGACAGCATGATGGCAAAAAACTGCATGACATGGAGGTGAAGTAATTTGTGGGCACCTTTCCGGCATCAAGGCATTTAGCTGTACAGGACTACCACCACCACAGCTACCAGAACTATCATAGCCACTACTAGAGCAACTACAACCATCATAACACTATTGCTGGAGAGGACATTTAGCTGGATACGACTTTGGTCAGTATGCCGTAACCATATCTATTATTTTTTTGTGCCTGCTACTTCCATATGGCTTTATATAGCTTAAGAGGCTTTTCTAGAGGGGTTAGATATACATACAGCAGACTTTCACCAACAAAAGTGATGATATGTAGGGCAGGTGGCAATACTGTCAAAGCAGAGGAAGTGTGGCCAGGTGTAGTTTGCTGCAAGGGTGTGGGAAATAACTTCATCTTGGTCAGTGTTTGTGATAAGTGGCTGCATAGGAGATGTAATGGTGGATCAAGCGGAAATGACTCACTCCGGCCCATAGCTCTTCCCGCCCTAGTCACTCCGACCCTTAGCTAATAATAATAATTAGGTTAGCTAAAAATGAGTAATAATAACAGCTGTAACGACTGGATTTCTGTCAGGAAAGGGGGGTCGGTGTGACTAGGGTGGGAGGCCAGAGTGGCTAGGGCCATCAAAACTAGGGGCCGGCGTGACTTGAAACCCATCAAGCAGCGTGGAGAGCCGCCATTAGGTGACCACGGCTGATGCATGCAAGGATGTTGGTGCCTTTGATACGATGATACAAATTGAATTCTAAATTTGGTATAGAATATCTTATTTAACACTGATCCCTTGTCCCTTTTCAGTTAATTTACAGCCAGGTGTAGTAAGATTGGGTGAGTAATTTTGACTAGTAACCAAGGAGAAACATTCCATACGTAAGGCTCAGTTTTCCATGCAACAACTTTGTAAAGATCCCTAGCTCCTTTTCAGTTAGTTGATGGCCAAGTGTATTCAGTTTGAGAGGGTTAGTTTGACTATAGGTGCATTACAGTAACTAGGTTCATATTTTCATTTGTGGGTTATTTCACAGAGCTTATTGGTAGAAAGACAGTGGTTTGGCTCTACATTCATCCCATAGCACTTCGTGACGAGCCTTATATTTTGATATTTGTCTAGTATTACAGTTTAGCATTTAAGATGGAGGGATGGCAAATTTAGACCAAGTTACCTGCCCTTGGGTGGGAAAGGAGGTCCGGATGATCGATGATGATAGAGTATGGTAACAATGGACTCATTCCTAACCCCTAGTTAAGGGTTTGTCAAAGTCCATGCAACCACATCTTCATGTTAGTCATGGGAATGACCCTTTATTAGAAAACTGGCTATAGGAGCAAGAATATGTGGCTGATGTGTTACTGGGATCATCCACACCTTTCTCACCCCAAGGTAGGGTCCAGAGAGGCAGAAAAAAACTTGATAGAATGAGATACTAACCAGTGTTCATCCAGTTGAATGAGCCACATGGCCATTCTCACCATTCAGGCCCCTGGAATCCTGGCATCAAGGGGATAGAATGTTTGCTGAGCCATTGACCATGATGAAGCAGTCTACTGTAAATGGCAGTATACAGGTTTTACTCTAACCTGGCCTAAAATTCTCTTTCCAGCCATATTCCTGAGCTGTAACAAGAGTTTAATTCATCATCCATAACAAGAGTAATTCTAGACTATAATGTTAGTCCTGAAGTGTTATGGGTAAGATGTAGATGTCGTATTGTCTTTCTGCCTTTGTGCTACAAAAAAAGCTGCAAAATGACAAATTTAGGCCTACCTATAATCTCCAGTCTTTCAAACACAGTGTGTCCAGGTATCTCGAAATGAACGGATTTTGAATTTGGCTCTTTTGTATTGTTTTTGCATTTTTTTTCTTGGAAGGAATGGTGTGCGGGCTCCTTGCCTATGGTTTCTTCTTCCTTGCATAAAAAAAAAAAAAAAAAAAGCAGCCATACTCTTTTCTTGAACTTGGCCTCAACTGCCCCTCATCTTGATAATGATCTTGTAAGAATAAACATTAGAATATATTATACTCATTTCACTTTAATTTGGTCTAAAAGTGACAACTCCCAGTCTTGAAAACCGAGCTGTAAGAAAAGCCTATTGAAATAATGCCATGCTCTTCATTTTGGTTTAAAAATTCTCAGCATCTTGAATTTTTTGAGTTTGAACAATAGTTAAACAGTAGAATATGATGCTCATCACAAAGAAGTGCTGTGGAAAGGATAACTAGCTGTAGCATTGCATTGCTCAGCCACTGAACTATGTATGAAATGGGTTACTGAAGACAGTGTTGGGCAAGTTGAGGTATATGGTAGTGGTAGTTGGAGTAGTAGTAGTAATAGCAGTAGTGGTAGTGTAATCTGGTGTATTTCTGCTGAATGTCTACTCTAAATGTAAATAATTTGTAATACAGTACAGTATATTCCCTCTTCTGTTGTTCTTTCCCTCATTCTTTCCTCTTGCTTCTGCCTATGGGTGACTCTACACTGAGTGACAAGCCAAGCAGTTTTCTGTACATCAGGAAGCCACTTACTATGCTCGGTTTTAACCAGGTGTCCAAATTATGGCGCCTGGTGGTTTAGTGGGAAATCAAGGCATTCCAATCGGATTGAGCTTGTATAGGTCTATATCCAAGGGATGGTTGGGGTTTATTGCTCATCAAATGCCACTCAGGGATGAGTGAGGCTGGTCACTGTCATCTTAAATGTCAGGACCAACTTGCCGAGCCCCAGACTCCTATGCTTCTCATGGGGCAACATAGGATTATATGTTGGATGGAATAGATTTTTCAAAATATCGTCTTAAAAATCCTGGGAAAAAATCCCTAAGTTGTAAAATGTCATCTAATGGAAACCCAGTCTTGGCATGACACACTAGGGTCATCGTGTTTTAGCCTGTGAGGGTCCATAGTGGCTTCCAGTCTGAAAACCAACACATAAGATGTAAAATTCCCTGTAATGGTGACCGAATCCCGGTATATCCCAGCTTCCTCCACGATTGTGTCATGTCAGCTCAGAGTTGCCTGCACAAATTTTCTGCAGTAACTCTGATAGTGATTAATTTTGCATACAATAGTTCTCAACAGTAGTGATTAAGGCCTATATAAAGTGTATGTATAGTGTAATAGTGTTCTTAAGGCCTGTATATAAAGTGTAAGGTAGTGCAATTGTGATTATGGTTAAAAAATGTTGCACAGAAGTGGAAATGTTGCACAGAAGTGATCTTGTGCCCCCATAACACCTCTATATCTTACCAAAAGGCCTTTCCTCCTTATGCTTAGATTACACCCTCTGCAAACATGGTAAGGAATTTTTTTTCTGGTTAGTCAGGATGCCTCACACTTTCCATAAGTTAGAAATTCAGTGAACTCAAAATGGCCTCAGCCCCTATTATTCCAACTTAAAGAGGTGATAAGTGGCTGCATATATATATCTATATATACATCTATATATCTATATATACAGCATCTTTGTTGTCATTGCAGCTTTGTTGGTGTGTTACTACAAATTACACTACTGTATCAGAACTGTATAGGAAAAGTCTTATTTCAAAGTCTTACCTTTCATTGAAAGTATTGTTTCAATGATGTTATTAAATAGAATTTGTTGTGTGCACTTGATGGGAAAAGGTGGAAGGAGGTAGGGAAGGCCAAGGTGATGGCTGGAAATGGTGAAGGAATGTGTGAGAAAATGAGGTGTGGAAGTTAAGGAAGTAAGAGATGATTAAGATAGAAGGACAAAATGTGAAAGGAGATGCATAAGACAGTTATGGTACATTTTGTTTTTTAACAAGGGAGTCCATGGGAATACTTTGTGTCACAGGTGCACACATAACTGCATGTAAACAGGAAAAGTACAAGTGAAGTTTATATGGATAGTTTTGCACCTGTGAAGCTGAGCCAAGATTTTGAAAGCTTGAATTGTGTGTGAAAGATTGTGCTGCTCATTTCACTGGATGCTCTGTTTATTAGTTCTATTGTGTGCTTCCTCTTTCCTCTTTTTGGATGATTCTTATCCCATTTTATGATGGGAAGCTTGGTTGGAAGTGATGATGATAGGGTGAGGGGTGTTTAAGTCATCCTGTGACTTTCTAGGATAGATGTGTTTGTCTCATTTATTCTTGCCATTAAAATTCTGTATCGCATAATCGTGCTAAGGTTTAAATTAAAACTGTGTGTAATTTGATGAAAATAGATATGTCTCATTTTCTTAGTGCATACAGGTGTTTGTTTATGGAGTCTTGCTTTCACTGTGGTATTTGGGAGTTGTCTTGCAAAGGCTGGTGTTTTCTTTTATCTTTATTGTTTTCTTGTTAGGTCCAAGGTTATACTGTATCTTGCTTTTCACCTTTAGTTATATTTTATTGCAACAGTTATACAATTGCTTACCTTGTATCAGAGTATTGACTTTTTATTTTTTTATAGTTGAGTGTGACAGGGTTTAACAATGAATGCCCTCAACTTTTCTTTCATTGATAAAGACAAAATCTGCTTAGGTATATTTTCATTTTAACCAATGGTACTAAGTGAAATAATGTTAATATGTTTCGCTGTTGGGTATGTTAAAAATATTAGAGAGTAGATTTAAAGAACCATCTGTAACCATTTCTTTATTTCAATCCTCAGATGCAGGACAAGGTGTGGCCACCAGTGCCTCCTAATGGTGGCTGTGGCAGCAAGAGGTCTTGACACTGTTCATTTAGACAAGAAGGACCCATTTACCAGAATAGCATCTCTGTTCTTCCATCATACGGTAAGCAGTAATCTGTACAGCATGTAATAACTACACTTTTGTACCCCATGCTAACTTGTTGGCCACCACTTGATGACATTACCAGTGTAATAAGCATACACTGCAGTAAACCTTCTGTATTGACTCTGTCAGATACATTTTTGTGAAGCTACAGAGTGTGGTGAATGTTTTTGGCATATCAGATAGAGCCAGGATTCCAAGGGTTTGAATGATGAGTGAATGGAAGCGTGACCCACTGGATTGGGCAAACTTGGGCTGTCTGGATGTTGCTACCCCTCACCCTGCCCTAGGGTGGGAAAGAAGGTGCTGCTGCTGCTGATGATGATGATGATGATAACAGGCCAACTGGGGACAACATTGAGCCAATAATCATTTGGCTGGGGCAGGGTGTTTTTAACCCACATTGCTGGTGCAGCACATATGGGTAAAATGGGGTGTTTTTTAAGGTGTTTTGACCCACTTATATTTAACCTAACATGATTAAATATCAGTCAAACAAACTTCAGTATTTCCTCTAACCTCGGAAAGAAACTGGTTCTGTAAGTGGTACATGATTGGAGGAGGAGTGAGTTGAATAGGAGGTGTTCTGTGTGGCTGGTGAGTGCAGGTCTTTAAGGCAGATGCAAGGCAGCATCCTGAAATTAAGTAAGGAAATGGTCAAGTGGGAATAAATATCAGTCAGGTGCGTGGGTTAATGGCCTTCACATTTATTTATCCACCATTCAAACCTCTGAAATTTGAAGACTTGTTTAATGAGTGTTATAACATCTACAACAGAGGTCATGTGCATTTTGATGCAGCATTTATTTCTGTTCATCACCTTTTAATTCTTCAGCATCAGTACCTGTTTTATTATATATATATTTTTTTAATTTATTCTTTTAATGCTTTCACTTACTAAATACTGTAATGGAATAAGTTATTATGTACTTAGTTCTTCTGTATTTACTTCACTTAAGTATACTGTTTACTTACTGTAAAGGCCAGACTCAGCGCTTGAAGAGATATGTTTTATTTCATGAAAATTTTTCACTGTAAAACTTTAACTCAGACAGCATATTATGTTTAACAGAATGGGAGGTATGGTGAATTACCCATTACAGTGATCGATGTTTATTATTTTCTAACAGGCACTTCTTTCTTTATTTATATCTATATAATGGCAATAGCATATATTTGTATAACTAATACACAAGTAAGAGCTTAATTTGGTTACCCATTTTCTTGCTGTTGTGCTAATGAGGGACTTCCAGAGTGTCTTCTGCTACCTAGCTGGCCAGCCTAACTCAGTCATGGGTCAAAATTGTAACATAACCATCGTGGCTATTCTACACATGATAAAATAACTAAAAAGAGAAGGTAGACTCTTGCGCACGTATGGTGGTAAGCTCCGCCCATTGTTTGGCGTTCCCCGCCACCCTGCTCCCTTGTGACGTCACCAGGAGCACCAAATTGGCTCTGTCAAACCAGACCAAAATTTGTATCTTCTGTTCTTTTGCTGCAGACATCACACTAATGATATGTATATGCATATACAGTACATGTCAATATAATATGAGGTTATCAGCTGAATTTTGATAGTCATTTTGAAAAGATTAGGAGAAATACACTGAGGTGGTTTGGACATGTGGAGAGGATGGAGAATGAAAGACTGACTAAGAGGGTGTATGTAGGTGAGGTGGAGGGAGGGAGAGGGAGGGGTAGACCGAGGATGAGGTGGAGGGATGGAGTTGAGAGGTATATGAGGGAGGGGGGGGTGAGTTGGGGGGAGGGGAGTCAAATGGTGGGTGACAGAGTGACTTGGAGGCGTTTTGTCTGCGGCCACCCTTTGCGGGATTAGGGCGTCGGGCTATAGATAGATAGATAGATTTTAGTTGCGGGGATAACTTTCCCTTTCATATAAGAACTACGTTAGCAGTTTTACCATACGTTAACCCACCATCACGGTAGAATAATGAGACGTTTCCCATGCTCACCATGGTTTTGGCCAGCTGTTTTATTATGTGGAGTGTGACGACAATAACACTATTACAGTACTTATTGCTTGATTTATTTCTATGGAACCTTGGTCCAAGTAACATAATAATGCTTTCATTTTGGCAACTTCATCATAATTGACAGAATGTAGCATGGTTACATAACCTAAAAATGGATTGTAGTTTCTTAAAATGACCATTTGATTAGGTTATACATTTGGCAGAAAATTACTTTGTATTTTCCTTTAATGATTTTGTACCTTATTTCTACTTATTTGCCTGAGAACCAAACCTTCACTTGTAGTAATACTTTGCAGAGGTTGTATAAATGACTTAACTAAATACATACACAACTATAAGCTTTATTTTTTTTAAATATATTGCATATATGAAATAACAGATTATCACATAATACTGCCCACAGCTTATGGGTAGAGAGCATACTTATCTTTGGTGAGTATGTTAGCACACTTGGTATCAAACTTTAAGTAAAAAAGGAATTATACATTGCATAAATGTCTAAAATCACAGATGATTATCACATTATACATGTAAGAGCTTATGAGTAAAGAGCATACACAGTATGGAAATTTGGCTTACAAGAGATTTCTAGTTATTTTACAATGATAGCCTCAAGAGGTTGTACTGTATAAGGAATTAGCCTATACCTGTTCATTACATAACTCATTATTATAACATGTGACATTCTGTAACAATGAATTGAGTATGACATTTAACTACACTCCATATTTAAGCCTACCTATTATTATTTGACTGTTTTTGTAATTTTCTTAAATTTTTTTCGCATGTTACCGAGACTCACTTCCTTATTCAGTTTCCGTATACGAAACTGTAATCTGCAGCACAGATAGAATTCTATGACATCTTTAGGAATTTCAGGGATGATATTTGTTGCCTTGTTGACCATTGATCCAGGTGAGTTGCTCCCTGCTCTTAACCTGTCTCCATGCTCTTCTTGGAAAACCTTTTCAGCCATCATAAATTTTGTAGCATATTGCTGCATCATGCGGTTAAGACCTCCATTACTTTTTAAACTTATCCAGTCAGAAGAGGCATCAGCTACTCCACCAAGGAAGGGATATCTTTTTTTAAACTTGTTGACAATATATTCTAAAACATAAGCATGTCCTTCAGTTTCATTTTCTGGTATACAATGTTGATCAACCAAGATGGTTTCATCCATAGTGTCATCATTTACCAAGTCTTCAACCACAATATCTCTACATAAATCTGCACTAATACAGAGGTTGTCTAAGATGTTTGCTGAATTCTTTTTAATAGGTGAACTACAAGCTTTACAATTTTGTAATCCTTTTGCAATACTTGGATCATCTCCATCAAATTCAGTATTTGCTTTTAAAGATAGAAGAACTTGTTTATGACCTACCGGTAGTATATATCTCTTGATTCTCTGTTTGAAAGTAACTGGACAAGGGTGGTCGTAAAAACTACCCATCTGACGAATCACCCCAAAGAAATTCTCTAAAACATCCTGATTCAAGCGTCTGGTGAATAAGTAAGTGAATCCAAATCTTTTATGCAAATCATCATACATGGAAACAAGTGATTTAGATGTAATGACAATTCCATTCTGAAAAGGATACACTTTGTTTGATACTTTTGATAATCAAAGAGATCATTTTATTAATTATGTCCATTTGGTAAGAGGAATGGCAAAATGGCTCTCTCTCCTTCTTATCCTCTGCACCACTGGAATTCAGTACATCAAACCACTGGTCAACAATAAGAATGAAATCAGCTGTTGCCCTCCAGTTGCCACTTTTCAAAACTTGATTTTTCCCCAGCTGATTAAAAGCTTTGCCCACTGAAGATGAGAGGAGATGTGCTGCACTTCTGACCTTTTGCCGTTCTGAACCAGTAACCAGTAGAGATTGTTTGCTAATTTTGTATGCCATTTTAAAGTCACCACATTCATAATCAACCAATTCAAACAAGGGTATTTTACTGACTGGTCCTAAGGGTGTTTCTGTTCCATGATCAAGGAGATTGTTTCGAATTAACATTAACAGATATGGAGCATCAGCAAATACATAGACACATCTACTTTCATCAGCTGGATTTCTGAAAGATGTAGTGTCCTGGCTTATCCCTAAAGTAGAGAACAAGCCTCTGTTGGAACCACTCATATCACATACTGTACCCCACACCTCAAAACCTACTTCTTCAACACTGTTAATAATGGAAAATAACAGTTCCTTGGTCATTTTTGTGTCAAAATTATAATAAACAGGTTGCTTCCAATTGCCAATAATGCCTGTAGCCATAACAACTTGAACATATTCATGGCTACAATAAAGCTTGTCTGCAGTTCTGTCATACACATAACACCTGTCAACTTTCATTTCATCAAACGATATCATGCAAGCTTTTTCGCCATTGGTCATGGATTGTCCTTTTGCCTTCATCATTCTTAATACTGAGTTTAGAATACCTGGTTCAAAATTAATATCTTTAACCCATTTATTCAAAGTCGAAATTGAAGGAAGAGGCAGTTTCCAGTGCTTTCGCATCCATCTGTAGCATTTGGCACTCACACTTCTAACAGTCAGAGCAAAGGCAATGTCATCTTCAGTCCAATGTCTTGCTGATCTTTTGGGTATTAGACATTTGATCTGAGTATCAGTGAAGTATGGTTTCAGATATTCCTCAACAGCCTTTACTGTATTATTTTTCATACACTGCTTTGCATCGTTAATGGCAAAAATTATTATTTTTTGGTCAACTTTTAACATTTTATTTTTATATCTCAACTTTAAATTTTCTTTTTTAATCTTTCAGTATCACTCTGTTGTTTCTCCAACTGCAATTGTAAAAAATTTTCATCAACCAGTGTCAGTGGCAAATTAGAGGAGGCTTTTGACATACTGCTGATGTTGGCTGAAGGAATGGCAAGGGCTGACGGCAGGAGGTCAGCGCCGGTTGTAGGCATGGCAGAGGCTGATGATAGGTGGTCAGCGCTTCTTGTAGGCATGGCAGAGGCTGACGGCAGGTGCTCAGCGCTGGTTGTAGGCATGGAAGGAGCTGGTGGCAGGTGCTCAGAGCTGGTTGTAGGCATGGTAGGAACTGATGGCAGGTGCTCAGTGCTGGTTGTAGGCATGGTAGGAGCTGATGGCAGGTGCTCAGCACTGGTTGTAGGCATGGTAGGAGCTGATTGTGGATGACCAGTATTTCTAGGAGGAACAGTATCCTCTTTAGTAACAGCACCTGAAATAAGTATATTATGGTATAAAGACTGAAGGAGAAAGAGAAGAATATAAGAGAGCAGTGGAAGAGCGATTAGACAGGTACGAATGGGAACAGATGAGCAATGTGGAAGAAATGAACAAGATATTTGTGGAGGAAATATGTGCAGCATGTGAGGAAGTATGTGGAGTGAGGAGGAGATGCAAGGGAGAGCAAGGAACAGCATGGTGATGTGATGAGGTGAAAGTGGCTCTGGCACAAAAGAAGAAAGTGTATAAGAAATGGATGAGAAGTAAAGGGCAAGGAGAAATAGAGAGAAGGAAGCAGGAAATATATGTAGGAGAGAGGTAAAATTGATAGTAAGAGAGGTTAGGAGGAGGAACTTGAGTGAGAAGTGGAAGGAATCAAAGAAATTGTTCTTGAAGGAGGTGAAAATAGTGCAATAGGGTAATAAGGGAAGTGTTAGTAAAACTTAGTAAAGGGAAGTAATAAGGGCATGTTAGGCAAGGTTACATAATAGCGTACGACATATTGTGATGGCATGTTACAAGTTCATACTTCCTCCTTTATATATTACAGCTCCTCAGCATACACCACTATGTAGTCAAAAGGGGTTAAAAATTATATATTAGGGTTGAACTCAAACTTCAATGTTCATATTTTGAAGGCCAGGTATGAGCACTAGCTAAATCTGATTTACTTTAAATGAAGCATAACCATACCTGTGAAAGTTAATGTTTTAGTGTTTTTTCAATGGGGTGATAATGAACCTTATGAAAAAAAAATAACATTCACTCCAATATATGGTACCCAAACTGTATTGTAATTGGATCCAAAATATGAATTATTGCTCAATCAATAAACCTGTCCATTTTTTTGTAAAGTTTAAATCACTTACAGGTACCAGCAATATGAAAAAAGCAATGTGTAAAAATCTTGCTAACTTTACTTCTTAATTACTGCCAATGGGCAAAAATCCTTATTGACATTTCTGCATGCAAAATGTTGTTGTTAGTTTTGGTTAGCCCCAGTCCTGCCAGGCCAGCAGGCCCATCTGCAGCTGGTTTGCAACTGCCCCTGTAATTTGTAATACAGTAATATACAGCTACTGTACCTTTTAAGAGGAAATTCAGTGTACACCAGACATCTGATGGCCTATCATTTTCAGGGGATGGTTGAATTGTAGTTGAACCACTTGAGTTCCACACCAATTCTGCAACAAGCTTCCTGCTATTCCTTTCAGTAATCCGCTTCTGCCTTTTGGTTGTGGATGATTCTGTAAATGATGATAGAGCCTGGATTATAGTTCCAAAACATGAACAGCACCTTGGTAAAATAACTCTAACATGACCTCATTTGACACCCTGGTATTTAGGTATTTTACAAGTTGGCAATGTGCAGTTCAGGTTAGGTTATGTGAATTATTTTGGTTATTATTTCCAACTGGGATTATGGGGGTTCACTGATCCTGAGGGAGTACTGTATACTATACACATATAATATTCCTGAACTGTTTATTGCCTACTTGTAAAAACTTGCCAGTATTTATACAGCCTTATGCAAATAGATGTAACTTAACAAGTATCCTAACGTTACTGTGGGTAATGCTAACATTACAAAAATAATCATATCTCTCTATGTCTGCAAAGGATGATTAATTAAAAGTAAATGTTCTGCATTACCATATTGGAAGCTGCCTCATAACTCATTTACTGTAAATTGTCTCAAGACCACACCACTGAAGTTTAAATTTTCCATAGTCCATGAAAATATGTTTAAAAATTCTGCTAGATATTTGCTGTGATCAACACAATCGTTAACAGTTATTTTAGATGACTTCCATCACCATGTATGTGCAAGCCATTTTACCTACGGTACCTACCTTTATTTTCATGTGTTCTTTGGCAGATTTATGTCTGGAACTGCATCAGGTTTCAGTAGGCGAACCTTAGCAGGTGGTTCCCTGGACAGAAGTTCGTATTTCAAATGTCTGGCATATTGGGACTGGCTAAAATGATAAGAGCAGACTCAGCCAGCATCTGGAGAAAATGTGTCTGCTCTTCTGCACAAACTTATCCATTTTTTCTGATTTCACTGTTTTTTGGGAATCTATGGAGTTTATAAACAGTTCCCTTACTCCTCCCGCTACACCCATAGACGCTACAGCAGCCCATTTGTATTAAAAGTACTAATTAAAGCAAAAAAACAAATAAGTGAATCACCACCGTGGTTTAGTGTATCACCAGACATAAACAGAATCATAGCGCCAGCCTACGTCATAATGGCGCTCAGCCAATGAAATGCGAGATGCACAGAACACCAAAAAAATGGTGATCTTATGAGTCTACCTTCTCTTTTTAGTTATTTTATCATGATTCTACATGTCTTGGTAAACTTATGAGATTTGCCAAGAGCAGAGACCACTCATCACTGAAATGCTCATTAACAAAAAACATCACCACATGAAAGAATATTTTTGACAGGCTGGTTTGCATTTGCATAAATTGGTCTTCCATCCAGCAGTCCCTTACACACAGTCAATTCACTAATGAGTTCAGTGGAGTTGGCTTCCATATCTCCGTTAGTATCGTATTTCTGAGAAAGTAGTGCTTTATTGAAGCCTGTCATTGCCTTAGTTGTCTGCAATTTAATCTTTACCAAATACCGCTCTATCGGGTACGTTTATGTGAAGCTACAGAACGTGGTGAATGTTTTTGGCATATCCAATAGAGCCAGGATTCCAGGGGCTTGAGTGATGAGTGAATGGAAGCCTGACCCAGTAGATTGGGCAAATATGGGCTGTCTGGACATTGCTACTCCTCACTCTGCCCTAGGGTTGGGAAGGAGGTCTCAATGATGATGATGACCAAATACCGCCACTTGACATTTGTTTGCACACTTTGTGGGGACCGTCCCACAGTTAGAATAATACATAACTCACTTTTCACTTATTCTTGATTATGGATTATTATGATGTACCTTCATGTATATCCTGTATTATTATTATTATTATTATTATTATTATTATATTATTATTATTATTATTATTATTCTCACTCTCATCTTAAATCACTCTCATCTTAATTGTCAGCACCAACTTGCTTAGCCCCGGGCTCCTACGTTCCTCATGGGACAACGTAGGATTGGACGATGGATGGATGGATGGATTATTATTATTATTATTATTATTATTATTATTATTATTATGATGATGATTATTATTATTGTTGTTAAAGCAACGTTGGGTCTGGTTAGTACTTGGATGGGTGACCGCCTGGGAACACCAGATGCTGTTGGCATCCCTACGTCAAGTGGGGTTGGTGGAGGATTAGTGCCCCTCCCTGTAAAACAATTAACTCTAAGCCCTTGGCCACCCTGTCTGGGATACATGGCGTCTGGCAATGAATGAATGAATGAAAAAATGTCTCTCTATTTTACAGTGTGGTGGGGAACAAGCACTGCAACAGTACTGGCTTGCAGCTCCTATAAACACTTTTGGAGAATGGCCTGGTATCTCCACACTCAGTCTGCTATATATTGTGTCAGGTATGTCTCTATCTGGTAACTTTATCCATTTTTCTATCATCTGTGTCTATCTATCTGTTGCAAGGCACCTTATTCCTGTAAGGGGTGGCCACTGACAAATTGCCTCCATGTTACCCTGTCCTCTTCCCTCCCTCCAACTCACACCCCTCGTCTCTCATATCTCTCTCCATTCCATCCCTCCATCTTGTCATTGGCCTCCTCCTCCACCTCATTCACGTGTACTCTTCCTGTCAATCTCTCATTCTCTATCCTCTCCACTCCGTCTCATCCTTGGTCTCCCTTCCCATCTCACTCACATGCACTCTTCTACTCAGTCTCTTACTGCCCTTCGTCTCCACTTCATATCATCCTTGGTCTCCCCCCCCCCACCTCACGCATTCTTCTAGTCAGTCTCTTATTCTCCATCCTTTCCACTCCATCCCTCTCCTCATTCTTGGTCTCCCCCTCCCCCTCTTCCTTTCCACCTCACTGGTAAACTCTTCTGGTCAGTCTCTCATTCTCCATCCTCTCCACATAGCCAAACCATCTCAGAGTATTTCTCTTAACATTTTCAACCACATCAACACCACAATGCTCCTTTACTTCCTCATTTGTCAGTCTGTCTGTTTGTCTACTTAACACAGCATAAAATAACCATCTCTCCATCTTGACTCCTGAGATATACAGGATATTAATGCCAGAATATGAAGCATTTAAGTGAGGATATTTATGAGGTGGAGTCAGGATTCCAGGGGCTGAAATGGTGAGTGAGTGAGTGTGTACTTATAACTTGCCTTCCTATAATTTGGGGCACCCGCAGTCCACTCACACTGTGTAGTGCTACCTCCTGGTGTTTCTACCCCGACTGACAAACCAAGTGGTTTTTTGTAGTCTAGGAACCATTTACTATGCCAGGGTGGTTGATATTAATACCTAGCATTAGTAATGACATGCTGCTCCATAACTGCCATCTTGACAATGCACGGTGGTGGTGCCATGGACAGCTGCCATCAGGTGAAAAGACCTACACATGCTATAGCATCATAATTGTTCTCTAAATATGTTAACTTATAAATAACATGCCTTTATTAAAGCACCAACTTAATGTCACTGGGTTAATATAGAAATTAATAAATATATCATTTATAAACTTGAAAGTACAGTAATGACATGCAGTACCACTGTGGAAGACGTCTTAACCCTCTGAGTATGAAAGGTGCCTCCATGTTACCAAATAGTGGCAACAGGAGACACAAATGCATAGGTTTTTATGAAGCTATAAACCCATTTTACCTCTGCTGAAAGCACCTTAGGACAGGAGGGTCATCCTTCACCATGCCCACTGCACAAACATTGGTTGCTGGAGTGATGGTGTCATGACAGGAGACTAAGTACTGCATTGTAAAATTGTTCCTAGCTGTGCCATTTTCCTGTGCACACCATCCACTCACTCAGTGTAGTGCTGCTTTGGGTGTCTATCCTTTTCCTCTCTTCTGTCCTTCCTCTTTCACTTTTTCTGGCCCCATTCATGCCATTATGCTTTTTGTGTCAGTCTCTGCTCTCTTTATCTCATTCTCTGTTCTTTTTGCTTCTACTCTCGGCTCCTTTTCTCTTATCCAGCCTCTTTTTCTCTCGTTTTCCTACCACGGTCCGCCAGTTACAATATTTCACAGTTTATTATGCAGATACGAGGCTGTAAGTAATGACCAGGCAAGATGATATATTGTAGCCGTGGCGAATCAGGCAGACATATATGGTGAAAGGTCAGACATAGACTTACATGTGCACTTGAAATATGAACTAGAGTAAAAGAGAGAGAGTTGGAGAGAGAGAGAGAGAAAGAGAGCTGTGTGTATATGTGTGTGTGTGTGTGTGTTTGCATAATTATACTTGCATGCTGAAGCCTTGTATGTGTTCAAGTGGGATCAAAGAGACCCATCATCCCACACCTTCAACTGAAGCGCATGTAATTCTCTTCCATGATTCTTCTGTGAGTTAGAATTACACACACACACACACACACACACACACACACATAAATGATTACTTAACATATGGAGAAGCATCAGCAAGAGGACACTGCAAAAAATTGCATAAGAAGAGAGGTGATAAAGACGTAAGGAAATTCAGTTTCCCAAACAGAGCAATTGATCAATGGAATGCACTACCGAATGAAATAGTGTGTGCCAAAGCAATTCACAAATTTAAGGATATGTACGATAAATATGGTTCAAGACGGGACAGTACGAGCTTGACTCATTCCTGTAAAGATACAATTAGGTAAGAACAAAGATATACGTGTACACAGAATAGGCGAAACTTGGAATGTGACATCCGTTGACTTTCAGGCAGCAAATTTTTTTTTTTTTAGCGAATATATAGCCGATCGAAAGTTAGGTTAGGTCACTTTGGGCAGGGTTTGGTCTGATTAGGTAATTTTTGGTTGGGTTGGCTTCAGTTCGACTAGATATAGACGGATTAGGTTAGATTGCTTTAGAATACGTCGGTTTTGATAGGTTTTGAGTTGGGTTTTATTTGGTTGGGTTAGGCTGGGTTAGGTTCGGTTGGATTAGGTCATTTTAGGCTTGACTGAGTTGGGTTAGGTCGGGTATGGTATGGTTAAGTGAGACTGGGTAGGATTAGGTAGGGTTAGATGCAGTTAGGCTGCGTCAGAATTGGTTAGGTTAGGTATAGGGAGGTTACGTGAGATTGTGAGGTTAAATACAATTAGACTGGGTTAGATGAGGTTAAGCTAGATTAGGTTGGGTTGATTTAAGTTGGATTAGGTCATTCGAGGTTAGCCAGGGTTCAGTTCGAGCAAATATAGGTAGGTTAGTTGAGACTGGGCTAAATTAAATTGATTTATGCATTACGGTCTTTTGTTGGTAGGTCCTTCCAAAGTCAAACATCACAGGAGGTGAACGTGATTTTGTGTGTGTGTGTGTGTGTGTGTGTGTGTGTGTGTGTGTGTTTGCATAATTATACTTGCATGCTGAAGTCTTGTATGTGTTCAAGTGGGATCAAAGAGACCCATCATCCCACACCTTCAACTGAAGCGCATGTAATTCTCTTCCATGATTCTTCTGTGAGTTAGAATTACACACACACACACACACACACACACACACACACACACACACACACACATTTACTAACATGCATACAAAAACCTCTATTCACACAGGCTTAATATGAACTCAGCCATCCCTCCACACTCAGTATCCCTGCCTGACGCAAACGCAGGCTCTCCTGCGTACACACACGACTCAACACACACAGACAGACGGACAGACAGACAGACAGACAGACAGACAGACACACACACACACACACACACACACACACACACACACACACACACACACACACACACACACACACACACACACACACACACCTCAAGGCTCAGTGTTAGCGCCAGTAATGTGCCTATCTATCTATCTATTGCCAGACGCCTCAATCCCGTTTGGGGTGGCCACAAACAAATCGCCTCCAAGTCGCCCTGTCCCCCGCCATTTCACTGCCCTGCTCCCAACTCACACCCCCCTCTCTCATATACCTCTCCACCCCATCTCTCCATCTCATCCTCGGCCTCCCCCTCCCTCTTTCCCCCTCCACCTCACTCACATACACTCTCTTCGTCAGTCTTTCACCCTCCATCCTCTCCACATGGCCAAACCACCTCAGTGTGTTCCTCATAACGCTTCCTATCACATCCACATCAACACCACAACGCTCCTTTATATCCTCATTCGTCAACCTGTCTCTCCATGTGACTCCACAGGCTCCTCTTAAATAACTCATTTCCACGGCTCTCACTCTTGACTTGTGTTCCTGATTTACGTAAATGATATGGTAGATGGAGTGAACAGTTATGCAAGTCTGTTTGCTGATGATGTAAAGATCTTGAGGAAGATAGAGGTTGAGGAGGATTGTTAAATACTGCAGGAGGATTTGGATAGGATACACAATTGGAGCCGGACGTGGGAAATGAAATTTAATGTAAAGAAATGTAAAATATTAGAAATGGGTAAAAGTACCAGGAGACGATCACTGAATTATTTTTTGGGTAATGAATTAATCACAAAAAGGAGAGGAGAGAAAGATTTGGGAGTGCAGGTCCAAGATAGTTTGTCACCAGAAAAGCACATTAACAAGATAGTTGGAGAGACTTATAAACTCTTGACTAACATAAGAGTAGCATTTCATTATATGGATGAGGAAATGATGAAA
>NW_027642210.1:40000-93223 GCF_032717465.1 Coenobita brevimanus
AAAACAGGTACTGTATTAAATCAGTGGTAGAGGTAATTCAGTTTTTATGTGTGAATGAGCTACCTATGCGTGGAGATGGTAAGAGTGGAGCAGGGTGTCTCGATACAAGTAGTGAGTCTCAAGGTGAGCCATCTGGTTTTTTTTGAAGTTATTTCAGTATACATTGTCTAAAGATAAGAAGCTCTCAGAGATTATTCAAATGATTCCTAAGAATGCCTCCTATACTTCTGCTAGGATTCAGAATGAGATAATAGACATGAAAGACACTGTCATAGAGAATGTTGTTAATGATATCAAGGAGGCTGACATACCATTTTTTAGCATTAAGTCTGATGGAACTCGTGACCCTACTAACACAGAAAATATATCTGTAGTTGTAAGATATGTAAAGGGTGGTAAAGTAAATGAGAGTCTAATTGGTATGCCAACAACAGATGATTTTGATGCAGAAAGCCTGGCCTCATTAATACTTAAAACACTAAATGAATGTGGACTTGATTGCAGTAGTATATTATCTCAATGTTATGATGGAGCATCTGTGATGTCAGGTCAGCATGGAGGTGTTCAAAAAAAGCTACAAGAAAAACTTCAGAAGGAAATCCCATATGTACATTGTTTCATTCACCAACTGCACTTGGTTGTGGTACATTCAGTTGAAATGCAGAATGATGTAAAATTGTTTTTTTCCATTTGCAATAGACTGTACAACTTTCTACACCGTCCAGAGCTAGACAGGATTTATGATGGAACAAAACTCAATCGACTTTTGGAACAGAGATGGTCAGGTCATTTAGATACTGTGTCTGCTATCTTAGAAAACCATGAAAGGATAGTGAATGCACTTGAATCTTGTGAAGAAAATGGATGTAATGCTGTAATTTGTATTGAGGCAACAGGTTTATTGAAGCAAATCAGAAGTAGGAAGTATATGTTCATTGCATATTGTGTTCAGACAGTCTTGAGTTTAATTAAACCTGCTGATAAGCTCCTACAATCAAGTGATTGTGATTTGATGAACTAGACTAATTGAACTAGACTAATTGAATCTGTGGTCTGCAATGTAAAAGACATGAGAAATGATGTAACAATTTTTGAGGGAATCATTACAAAACTTGCAGATCATAATCTCTCTGAACCTGAATATGTACATAAGGTTCCAGAGTGGAGCCGCAAACTGCCTGCACATTTGTCAAAAGATTCAGTTGTTGAGGCCAGTGTAGGACATTCAGAAGATCCTATCAATGCAGAAAGTGAAGCAACACTGTTCAGGCAGATTTATTGCAGCATTGTAGATAACTGCCTTGGGGAGCTTGATGCTAGATTTGGTGAATGCAGTAGTGCAGTGACTGCTGCAATCTCATGCCTTTGGCCAGAACCCAGTGTGAGTTTCTTAGATCCTAAAAAAATTGCCCCAGTAGCTTCTCTCATAGGTCTTAATACTGACTCATCTCTGCTCCAAAGTGAATTTCAAGTGGCAAGGACCTTTATTGAAAAAGAGTTTGATGACAAAGTACACAAAACTCTAAACGACTTGTGCTTGCTTCTTCATCCTTATAGAAGAGGATTCAGTGAAGTCTACCAATTGTATGCAGCTGCTCTCACATTTGGCTTTAGTAATGCTGTATGTGAAAAATCCTTTTCAACACTCTCACGTGTACTAACACCTTACAGACGATCTATGACCCATAAAAGAAAAAAGTAACCTTGTACTACTCTCATTTTTCGCTGAATACACTCAGAAAATTAATATGGATGAATTTCTCCATACATTTGCTGCAAGAAGCAGGAAGATCCAATTGTATTAAGAGCAGCAGCAGATTTGAAGTCTAAGACATTTTCCTTTCTCTTTTCCTTTATTAAAATGATGAGCTATGTTGTTTGGACATATAATTATTACTTCAAAGTTTAGTTCATATGAAGTGATGAAATTACCAACACACTGTAAATTTATGCAAAATTTCATTAATTTTCCTAACAATCAAATCTTATGAGTTCTTATCTAAAGCAGAAACCAATGTTGATATTACTTGGACTTTTGTTTGTAGAGACCTGGAAAGCGTCAGTAAATGCAACCCTATTTTTTTATTCCATGTCTTCCTGTGTGTGCGACTGTGTGTGTGTGTGTGTGTGTGTGTGTGTGTGTGTGTGTGTGTGTGTGTGAGAGAGAGAGAGAGAGAGAAAGAAATGTTGGTTTTGATTATATCGTAACTATTGCCGTGACATCTATGGTCCCATGCATTAACATAGGTAGGACTGAATTTTTGCTCTATATTATTGACTGCCTCCTAATAACCTGCCCCCCTCAATATCTCAATTGCCCCCCTATGGTTATACTTCTGGGGACGGGCCTGCCCAGGAGGCCATTTACAGCTCTAGGTGGACCCTACTAGGATGCCCCTGTTAACTGGGTGGAGAGACACACAGATGTGGCATCCATTCATGAACCAAATCTCCACACTTTTCCCTGCACCTCACTGTGGCCAGGCACTGTCAGCTGCAAGGAAACATCAGTTCACTGCAGGGGATGGCCCTGCAGGGGCAGTTGCTTGCCTGTGTTGATGGGCTTGCATGGTCAAACATACACTGGTTGATCAGCAACAGCAACCACACCTTTGTCTCAGCCATTGTACTATAAAAAGTGCATCTCATACTTGTTTGCAAATTCAGTATGCCTTTCAGTAAAACACATGATGGTTTAAAGGTTTAGTAGCTTCATGTAGAATAAGTCTTATGCCTCCTACACATAGGTTTAGTTCTTAAAAAAAAAAAAATGGTGTTTTTCTGATCATGTAATGCCACAAGAAGAGTAGACTTGTTGTTTTCCCTAAATTTTTCAGTATGGTACCCTAACCCAGGGCTCTTGCACCTCATAAGGGATAATTTGGAGCTGGTTGTGCCATTTATCAGTAACAGTTTTCCATTCTTGAACATGACCATTATTATTTCCGCCACTCATCCCACAGCTCACCCAGCATTGCCAAGCCTTTCCACGTTGGCCACCTGTGCTCCACCATCATCGGCACATCCTGGCCTGCCTCCACTCAGCCCTGGGCCACCATGTCACCTGCATCAACCACCTGGGTGACTGGGCCACACAGTTTGGTCTCCTCCAATATGGGAAAGACTCAGGCACAACTATACTCCTTCAGTACATTTTTTGTCTTGCATCTTTCATGCAGTTTTATTCAGCTCAGGAGAGACTTTTGGACTGGGCAGGTTATTAACTTGTTCAGGACCAGAGGGCTTTTCCAGACTGTATGATTTTTTTTTTTTTTAATGCAAGAACGAACCAAAAGCCAGAAGCCTGCAAGATTGTAAGAGTGTTCCCTCCAAGAGAGAGAGAGAGAGAGAGAGGAAGAGAGAAAAAGAAAAAAAAAAACGAGAGAGCCAAAATCAAGATCCGTTTGTTTCAAGATGCTTGGACAAACTGTGTTTGAAAGACTGGAGGTCATAGGCAGTAGGAAATACAGACAGAGGAAGATACTTCCAGAGTTGTGAGGTCATAGCTAGAATGATAGAAATATGATGGAGAATGAATTGATGTGGGTTGGATAAGGAGAGTGGCTCTGAGGTGATGTATAGGCTACATGTGGACAGAGTGCTGGAAGGTAGAGTGAGAAGGAGAGCATGAACCCCTGCCACACTGATTGCTTGTAAGATAGGTTACCTCCTCTGAATCATTGTTTTATAGCCAGTGTAAACTGTACCTCATACCAGACTTGCAGCTGGGCCCGTGCACACCTTCATTGTACCTTATATGAAGTTTGTAGTTTAGCAAGGGTTAATCCCTTTCAGTATGGTGATAGGATTTTTTTATAGATGATTTACAGTTCTGTATGTCTATCTGTCTATCTATCAATAGCCCAATGCCCTAATCCCAGAAAGGATGGTCCCATATGAAATGCCTCCAAGTTGCTCTGTCACCCACCATTTGACTGCCCTCCCCCCTAGCTCACTCCCCCCTCCCTTATATACCTCTCAACTTCATCCCTCCACCTCATCCTTTGTCTCTCCCTCCCTCCATCACACCTGCATACACTCTCTTAGTCATTCAGTCTCCATTCTCTCCACATGTCCAGACCACCTCAGTGTGTTTCTCAGTGTAGTATGGTGATAGGATTTTTTAGAGATGATTTACAATTTTGTATGTGCTTCCACATTTAAGGCAGCTAGTTCATAGTGCATTTTTCTTCATGTATATTATATCTTTTATTTCTTTTAATGCAAGGAAGTAGGAACCAAAGGCTTGAGGCATGCAAGATTGTTCCTTCCAAGAAAAATGAAAACAAGATACCAGTAATAGACCAAATCAAGATGCCTTCATTATGTACTAAATTTCATTCTAGTTTACTCCACCTACCATTAGACAAAACTGTTACTGATGTAAAGTAGTAGCATTTCTCTATAGTATTGTACATTCATATAATTTCCCTTAAAACAAGACAGTGCATCTGGTATGTTTCCAACTTTTTGTTTTTTTACTGATGTGTTCATAAGTGAGATGTATAAATATCCCCACCATGTTATATTTCAGAAATGATGCACAAAACCTGAGAGTGACCTGGAGGAAGATGCCATCAGGAAGCTGTACAGTGTTATGTTTGGGCCAACCAGCAGGCCAAGGCAGACCTCCTGGTTGAGGTACGGGAGGTGATAATGCTGAACCGGGTGCAGTCAGTGAGTGAGCACCAGGCCTGTCATGTCAGTTTGTTTAGCAGCTCGTCACATTATCTGCACGGTACCAGGTATCTATATTTAACTCTCTCATGGCTGTGGATGTCTAGTATTCTATCCCTCATCCCATACCACTCTTATAATCAATTTCTTTTGATTCCGTTTAAGTTTCTTGCTGCAGCCATTTAGTTTTTACTAGTTTTCACTTTTCCCATTGCAGTATAATATTGACTTGGTGAAATATTATTAGCCCATTTAATGTGTTGACCTCCATCTTTTTGTACTCCTGTTTCTGTTTGATGGTTTGATTCAGTTTAGGTGTGATTTTGCAGGCTAGAGGGATTGAACATACCCTTTGTTAACTGTTTCTCTCCTAAAGATTTTTTAAGGTGACTAAAACCATACCATAGTTGCATGAGTGAACTAAAAGACAATATCAGCATATTGAAGTTCTTATTTGTCTGTCTATCTATCTATCTATCTGTCTGTCTATAGCCAGATACCACAATCCAGTAAGGGGTGGCTTTTTGTCTTTAAGCTCATTGTTTTACGGGGAGGGGCACTAACCCTCCGCCAACCCACTTGTTGACACGTGGAGAAAACATATAGGTTAGTTATATGGTTACCACCCAGCATTGTAAAGGGTTTCCTGGCCTGCAGGAAACCATTAGGCTTGTCACTCAGTGTAAAGCCACCTGAAAAGGAAAGAAGAGTAATAAAAAGTGACAAGAAAGATGGAAGAAATAGGAAGAGAGAAGTACAGTCACAGAAAAAGAATGATAAGGGTGAAGAAGTAGGCAGCATTACATCAAGTGAGTGGATGGTGGTAAGAAATAGGAAGAGAGGAGGACAGACACAGAGAAAGAATGACAAAGGTAAAGGAAGAAGAAGGCAGCACTACATCAAGTGAGTGAATGGTGGTAAGAAATAGGAAGAGAGGAGGGCAGACACAGACAAAGAATGATGAAGGTGAAGGAGTTAATGGTGATGAAATGAGTAATCAGATGAACTAAAGTGCTTCTGTTCCTGCAGATACAAGGGCCAGTGTGAGGACAAGTGGTGATGACATGGCTGAGAAGGTGGCTCTCTCCTCCATCATCATAAAACAAAAAAAGAAGGAATACAAAAAGGTAATACAAAAATATCGAGTACAAAAAGGTAATACAAAAATATCAGCAAACATGCATGATCAATGAGGAATTCTATCTATCTATTGCCAGACGCCTCAATCCCGTTTGGGGTGGCCACAAACAAATCGCCTCCAAGTCGCCCTGTCCCCCGCCATTTCACTCCCCTGCTCCCAACTCACACCCCCCTCTCTCATATACCTCTCCACCCCATCTCTCCATCTCATCCTCGGCCTCCCCTTCCCTCTTTCCCCCTCCACCTCACTCACATACACTCTCTTCGTCAGTCTTTGACCCTCCATCCTCTCCACATGGCCAAACCACCTCAGTGTGTTCCTCATAACGCTTCCTATCACATCCACATCAACACCACAACGCTCCTTTATATCCTCATTCGTCAGCCTGTCTCTCCATGTGACTCCACAGGCTCCTCTTAAATAACTCATTTCCACGGCTCTCACTCTTGACTTGTGTCCTTCCAACAACGTCCAAGCTTCACTTCCGTACGTTAGAGTTGGTATCACAATACTGTCATGTAGTAACTTTTTCACTTCCATGCTCACTTCCCTGTTTCTTATCACTGCTTTCAAAGAACCAGCAACCTTTCTTCCCTGCTGTACCCTTTCAAGCACTTCACCCTCCAAACCTCGATCCTTACTCATCACACTACCCAAGTACTTAAACTTACTCACATTTTCCAATTCCTCACCATCCAACCTCGCTGTACATTCACTGACTTCACCTCTCTCAAAGACCATCACTTTACTCTTCCCTACATTCACCTTTAGATTCCGTTTCTTACACACTCTCTCAAACTCATCCACCAAGCCAATGAGGAATTAAGAATTGATTTAGGGAAGGTAAAAAGTATGTTTTTTAAAGTATAACAAAAACCAAAGCAAAATAAAGGTAACAGTGAAAAAGATGTCAGGAAAATAGAGTATAAACAGAGAGAGAAAAGAAAAAACAAATAGGAGGAAGAAGGAGAAAAATGGAGAAAAAAGTGAAGGGAAGCAGGGAAAGACAAAACAGGGAGAAAAATAGAGACAGGAGGAGGAAAGGGAGAAAAATTAGAAGATTAATAGAGAGAGAGAATATCCTCCATCATCATCAGGGACCCAAACAGCAGCGGCAGTGGGATTATGTCTTCTGGTAGAGCTCAGCAGGTTAATACAGTACACAAGTTAATACACAGCAGGTTACTACACACAGCTCTCAAGGAGTGTATGTGTCTGCAGGTTAATACTGGCTTAACAAAGTAACTCAGTCTGTTGGTCTCCATTTAATACTGGGGAACAGTGGTGTCAAAAAGTTATATCAGTTGTGCCAGTGCTTTGGTTGTTTCCCATGCTATTAAAGTTAACATGTCCAGTGAAGTTATGGCTTGAAAGCATCTGGGTAATTTCTGCCCTACCCCATCACTACTCAGCTTCATTGTGGCTGCAGATATCATCAAGAGGATTAGTGGGAACTGCCAGGGACTGAGGACCTGAGGCCTAGTACATCGTGAAATTTAGATGAATTCAGTAGGTGAGATAGTAAGGAATATGTACATAGTCAGGGAATGGTGGTGGTGGAGTCTGCTGTACTCAGATATACATTAGCCTTTAACCATAACTGTACACTTCACAAGAAAATTTAGAGTGAAGTTATGCTGGGTTAATTGAGTTTGTTGCTTTTGTAGTGAATATTTTTGTTTTACTACAGTATACAGCGGAAGAAAAAAAAATCTTCATTAGTGTCTGAAGTATGACTCAAGCCTTATTTTATTGTTACCACCAGACAGTTGTGTTTAGCTTGAGGGAAACCTGATGGAGTGGAAGAGTTTAATAAATGGTTGCGCTTAACACACATCATCTGCCTCAGTGTTGATTGTGTAGTCATTTACCATAGTCGTAAATTTGTTCAGGCCATAAGTTTGATATTACCATTGGACTTGCAGAGACACAGAGACATGGGAGTGAAGCTGCAGTACGTCCACTGTCGCCTGGTGAGCCTGGAGAGGGAGTATGGCCCGGTGCTTAACCCTGATCTCACCCCCACCCCCACCCTCCTCACAGACACCCCAGTGGCATTGCCTGTACAAGACTTGGCAGGTTAGCATTAGAAATAGATAACCTAGACTTACCTAACATATCCTATCCAGTCCAAAAGTTAGCTAACCTAATCTCACCTTTATAACCCTATCCCAGTCTGTGCTAACCTGTTGAATCTAATCTGGTCCATCCTACCCTAACTTAACCCAGAGCTTCCTAATCTGTTGTAACCCAGATCATGTATATTCTAATATTATGTACTCTCATAACCTCATCTGACATATATGAATCTAACCTAAGCTTTATCTTAACATTAATTCTTACAGAAAATGGGGTGGGAAGGATCCAGATGCAAGAAAATAGAGTAATGAAAGTAGAACTGTCAACAAAAACAAAGTAAATATGTTTTCTTACCCTAAAAGCTTTCCTGAGTTGCCTAACAGTACTTTAAATATTGCATGAACAGTTCCTCTGCTAGGGATAAAACCAAATTGTCTCTTATTAATGTTAAGTCTCCTTGCTCATGCAGGCCAGAATTTTCTCCTACAGCTACCTCGATTCAGAGCATCACCCTTCCCCTTATAAACATTCACAATATCACTGCTACATCACCAGATGCTTTCAGCATTTCATCTGCCACACCATACACACCCACAGTTTTCCCTGTTACCATTTTACCAGTTGCCTGTGTTTTAGAATGTATAATTTCCTTGTTTAATGAGGCTGTTTAGTTGACTATGCATTTTCTACGATGATGATGATGATGATGATGTTTGTTAAATACTTACTGAAGGCAGTTGGTTGCTTCTTTGTTCCAGATAGCAATTTGATATGCCAGGTTGCTGAGCCGAAGAACATTATATATATATATATATATATATATATATATATATATATATATATATATTTTTTCTTATTTTTATTGGTACAGTAATAACCCTCTGAGGCAGACTTCTGTTAAGGCAGCCAGTTAAAGTGAGATGGATAAGGGTGACATTGCCTGAAAGACAAGGCAGCAACTTCAGCCTGCAGTTCACCAGTTTCACATTTCTGATAAACCTGGTGCTACCAGTGCTACTGTACTGTTGCTGATTGAATATAACATTGTGTCAGCTTATTAAATAGTGAAGAGTGAATCAGTCTGCAAGTAAACCTCAAAATTTTGGTGCCATATGATAAATTGTTACATGATGGACAACCTCTTGAGATGGACACTTTCCCCTTAATTAGTCTGCCATAGAGGGGTCTTACTATATGTTTTCATGTATTTCTGTATTTTTCTGTATTTATATTGGTGTATATTTACCATTATTACACTTCTGGATGAGTAATGAGAACCATATGTATTCCAGTTAATGTGCTTCTGTGTATGATTTGATTTGTATATGCACTGTTATAACTTTCACAGCTGAGAAGTGCAGTATATACAGTAATACTTAAAGTGTGCAGCAGATGTTTTATAGTATTAGTATTTCATAATACTAATTGTATAGAAGGGGACAAGAGTTCAGTTGCATCTACTATTCAACTGCATCTGTTTCACTATTCAGCTGCATCTACTTCACACCTACAACATGTTCGCTATAGTACTTTTGATACTTTCATCCCTTTGTATCAGAGAGACATTTCTTGGCAGTGAAATAAACCAAGCCTCTCTCTGCTTAGCAATATTAGCCAGCAAAGGAAAGTGAGAAGTAGAAGGGGTGAAATATTAAGGCAGAGAAACATACCAAGCCTAAGATTATTAGTCAGCAGAAAAAAGGATGTGGAAGGGGTGAAATACAAGGTACACTTTTGTATCTGTGGGCAGAGGAGTGTACCAAGCCTCTTTCAGCATAGGAATATTAGTCAGCAGAAAAAAATGAGAAGCATAAGAGGTGAGAGATTGGATGAACTTTGGTGTTTATAGGCTGGGAAATTTGCCAAGTCTCTCTCAGCTTAGGAATATTAGCCAGCAGTAGAAAATTGGAAGTAGAAGAGGTGAAATGGCTGAACTTTTGTCCCTGAATATACATTGAAATAGCATTCCTTTGATAATGGACTGTATGGAGCATCAGTGGGTTGTGTGAATGAAAAGACATTGCACTGTACATAGAGCACGGCTGATAGTGTGATATATGCATAACTACAGTAAGTAAATATAGCAGTGTGTGTGTAATCGTAAAAGCTGAATATATTGCAAAAGCCAAATGCTGTGTATCGATGTATGGCATGTGTAACTGCAAAAGCTAAATATAGAGATGTATGCATAACTACGAAAACAAAGTATAGTGATATATTCGTAATCATGAGAGCCAAAGTTGTCTTGCACTTCCAATTCATACCTCGAGATGAGAGTGTAAGGAAGCCAGAATTAGCTTGAGTTTAAATATACTTACAAAGATATTGAATGTTTTTTATGTAATAGTGACGTGTTTGAAAGGAGGAGGAGAGAAAGAGCTAGGTGGATTATATAGGGAACTAGGACCAAAAACAGGGTAGGGGGTCAGTATGGGAGAGTATAAGGGTAAGGGAGGAAAAAGAAGATGGTGGAGGATTAGGGTGGGAGGGCATTTATTAAATACATCAAAAAGAGCCATTAGGTAAAAAAAGTAAATATATAAATAAATAATAGAAATGCTGAGCTGTGCAGGCATGGAACACTACTATACAAAATTTATGTATGTATATATGTATGACCCAAAACAGTTTTTGGTAACTGTATAAGGAAGGTTGATTAAAAAACAAGGTTGAAGATTTTGTATTTAAGATTGACCAAGAAGGACAAAATGGTGAAGTAAAGGGGATGGGAAAGTACAAGAAAGAGTATATAAGGGAGGGTGGTGCATCTCAGGATTGGGGGTTGTTACAGAATGTGGTGAAAGTTTTTGGCGTATCAGATAGAGCCAGGAATCCGGGGGCTTGAGTGATGAGTGAAGCATGGCCCACTGGACTGGGCAGACTTGAGCTGCCTGGAAATTGCTACTCCTCACCCTGCCCTGGGGTGGGAAAGGAGGTCTGGATGATGATGATAATGATAAAGAGTTAAGACAAATGTGATGGTGATACTTTTGTTCCTCTCAGCCCAGGCAGGATAAATACGAAGCAGACAATAGATAGCTGAATACAGGGGGCAGTTTATATAAGTCTAGAATTGGAGATATAAAAAGATAAGAGATATAAAGATTTGAAGGTCAAGTACTTCTTCCCAGTTTATTTGTAGTTGCGATGGTTAAATTCTGGTAGTGAACAAACTCTGGTACCTGAGCCGTTGTTAGTTGGAATATTGCATGTTATCCATTCGGTGTCCTTAGTATTAGGCTTTCCATTTATTTTCATTGTTTTTTTTTTAGTATTCCATTTTTTTTAGTCGTTTAGTACAGTACAACTTCATTTTATACTTATGTAAATTTTTCAGATGTTGCGCCCCCTACCCCTTTATTTCTTTGGTGTTATTTAATTTGTGACGTGCTATCAGTAATTCTGCCAGCTTCAATTTTTTCTCTTTCCTTGTCTGGGCCTTATCTCACTTCCTCTTTAGGCAGGAAAAAAGGGTCAGAATGATGATGATGTTATCGGGAAAATTTTTATATTTTGTAGATTGTGTCAGTCAGTGATCTTAATATGTTGTGATTTTTTATTGTTTCATGTATGTATATTTTTACGCCCACATCGAGGAAGGAAACACAGAACCAGTATTTGCTCTGTAAGCCAATACATTCCGTGTGAAGTACCAGTTTGCATGGTACATCAACATTTCTCAGTATACAGTGAGTCTCCATTATAAGCTGCTGTTATTTTTAGTTATGGAATTAAGTGCACGGTAAACTGTTGAAAAAATAAAGCCTCCTATGCTAAATTTTCTATAAGACTGATTTGCCATAGTCAGGCAGTTAACTCTACCAGTTGTATGGAAGAAAGGTGTAATATTTTGGATCAAACTTCTGCTATTGAAAATTTCTTGTTGTTTGTATATCATATCGCTTTCCAACCAGACCAAGAGTAATAGAAGTACATACATTCCTCACATAACATATACAGTGTGTGTCCATTTTGTAATTTGTACTAGCTGTAACCAGATGATGTTACTTGGTCTGGGAAAGCCAGCAATACCTCATTTACATTAACCTGGCCCAGATTTTCATCCTTCTTCACTTTATTTCACACAGCACAGTAGCAGAAGAGAAAATTGCTATGGCTCTACATCCTTTCTGTAGCATTCCTTCATTATTAGCACCATATACTAGTGGTAATCTATTGCCACAACTTAGTATGCAAGGTGGAGAGATACCAGTGTTAGGCCAAGTTAGAGTAGAAAGGGTATAGTTGAGAAGAAGTTAAAGCAAACCGTATTTAACCCCCTCTAACTGAGATATCTTTTCTAACATGATTATAAAATTCTGGTTAGAGTAAGGCTAACATGAAATAGATTATATTATATTGAAGAGGTGAAGGTACGAGAACATAGTGATTTTTGGTAAGCGAAAACCCATCAAGCCAAGAAACTATTTACAACGCTGGGTGGTAACCATATAACCAACCCATACGTGCTCCCTACGTGTCAGCAAGTGGGTTGGTGGAGGGTTAGTGCCCCTCCTTGTGAAACAAATAACTCAGAGTCAAATGGCCACCCCTTATGGGATTATGGCATCTGGCAATAGATAGATAGATAGATAGATTAGTGCAGTGTTAAGATGTGTCATTGGTGAAATAGCATCAGATTCAGTTAGTCATTATGCCATGCTTCCTTTTAAATGCATGCCCATACCGAGGCTGGCCATGGTAGTGCTGATAATATGTTCTGTGGATTGGAAGCTATAGCAGGTATCCTATCTATCTACCTGTCTGTCTGCTCTCTGATGCCTAAATCCCATAAGGGATGGCTATAAACAAGGTACCCAAACCAGCTCATTACTTTTTGCAATTGCTGGAAACTGTAGGGAAGGACTAGCTGATGATGAATTTAATAGGTCATTTTTAAGTGGCCACTGCCATATCCCATACTTGCAGGTTTGACAAGGTGTTGGTGGAGATGTACCAAGAACTGGAGCTGTGTGTCCTTGTCAGCTACCTAACTTCATTCTGTGGTATGTCAGTTATGTGTTCATTTTGTGCATGCTGTTCATCTACAACTGTGTTTTCCCCATACTCTGCTTTCTATTTCCTTGCTTTCTGAACAATCCCTCACCTCATCTTGCCTTAGGTCAAAAAGAGAGGTCAGGATTATAAATGATGATGATGAGGATGAGGATGATAATGATCAGGAGCTGATGAGGAGGATGTGATGATGATGATGAGCCCTTCAATACAGGTGCAGTCTGTAAGCACATACATTGAGTTTTCCCTCTCAAAACATCAGCAGCTGCAAGACCCCAAAGCAATTATTTTTCTCATATCTCTAGCAACACAAAAGGTCTCCTCAAGCTGAACATTTTCTGATAATAGAGGGAATACCATATCAAAAGAATTTAAATTGTTGAAGTTACAGGTCTCTTTTTAAACTCTGTAAAATGCAAGAGTTAATCATTACACCCAGTCCTTCATGTATGCAAAAGGTGAACTCTGGAACTGTCTTCCTCCATCTGTATTTCCTACAGCCTATGGCCTCCAATCTCTCAAACACATTGTGCCTAGTTGTCTTGCAATGAATGGATCTCGAATTATGGCTGTCTATCTTACTTTTTCGTGGAGGACACAATCTTCCAGGCTTTTGGTTCCTTCTTCCTTACATTAAAAAAAAAAAAGTGGCATCAGTAAGAATGTAATATAGGGAGTTTTCATGTATCAGAAGGTTTTAAAAGTGTTCCCAGAGCAGAATAAAATTGTATGGCAGAGCTAGTATGTAGTGTGGAAGGATCATCATATAGAGTTGTAGAGTTGTTATGGGCTGGTAAAGTTATAAGGGCAGGCCAGAGATAGGACACTTAGGGTGAAACAGAAGACAGATGAGGTAGACAGTAGTATGGTGTAGGTTTGGTTATTTGATGGTTGCAGACAAATCCACTTGACCAGTTCAGTGGCAGTTGGCAGGCCTTGAGTCCACCACTCCAAATGTATTTCCTACTGTCTTCCTATGTCAGTATTTCCTACTGTCTTCCTCTGCATGTATGTCCTACTGTCTTCCTCTGCCTGTATTTCCTACTGTCTTCCTCTGTCTGTATTTCCTACTGTCCTCCACTGTCTTCATTTCCTACTGTCTTCCTCTATATGTCCTACTATATTCCTCTTTCTGTATTTCCTACTGTCTTCCTGTGTCTGTATTTCCTGTTGTCTTCCTCTGTGTTTTTCCTACTGTCTTCCTCTGTATATATTTCCTACTGTCTTCCTCTGTATATATTTCCTACTGTCTTCCTCTGTCTGTACTTCATACTGTCTACCTCTGTCTATATTTTCTGCTGTCTTCTCCTGTCTTTATTTCTAACTGTCATCCTCTGTCTTTATTTCTTATTGTCTTCCCCTGTATTTATTTCTAACTGTCTTCCTCAGTCTGTATCTCGTACTGTCTTCCTGTTTGTATTTTCTACTGTCTGTCCTTAAAATGTAGGGCCAGCAATAACCAAGCCACTAAGTTTACAAGGGCTGGCTGTTGATGATATTGTGTTTCCCATCCACAGTGGCACCAGCAACAGGGCCTTGAAGCAGCTGCCAGTCCAGTCCATGCCCCAGAATGTTGGCTAGGCCAGGCTGGTGCTGTTTGTGGCAGTGCGTCATACAAACTGGCTGCTGGTGTGACCATCTTGGACGTCACGCCACTCAGGGAGATATGATGAACACTGCCACTTCTCCCCTATGCTCATTTTTTAAGGTTAGTCTTCAGTTGGCCCTTGCCAGCAGTGTCCAACATCAGCCTATCTACCTATCTGTCTATAGCCCGTAATCCAACAAAGGGAGGCCGCAGACAAAATGCCTCCAAGTCGCTCTGTAACTCACCATTTGATTGCCCTCCCCCCAACTCACTCCCCACACCCAGCATCAGTAAGGATGTAATAGGCTGGTTTTGGCACTCAGTTTAACTCCAGTCTTCACTAAATATTTCCTGCACCATGGCCAGTTTTAGTATGGTGGTTAAGAGGTGGCATGATTTAATTGAATATCCCCCTCCTTCACTGCCCAGGTCTCACTACCATACAGCATTACACTCCTAACACATGCTGCATAAAAAGACCCCTTAGCACGTAGGGAGAGTCCTCTCAATGTCAGGAGAGGCAAGAGCCCCCTGAACTTCTTCCAACTACTTCTCACCCTAGCCACAGAGCTACCTCCAGCCCCACCTCCAGCACACAACATGTCTCCCAAATAACAAAAAATCTTCCACACACTCAAGAGATTCACCAGCAAGTTCAATCCTTTCACATCTGACAATCTCCACCTGCTCTCTCCAACACGCAAAATCAGCACTATCTCACAGTCCACCTCTGATACCACTAAATCTATCATGCACCCACCCATCACAAACACCGCACAAGACGGAACCACCTCCCATGCCTCTGCAGCAAACTGCACATGGCCACTCTCCCTCGTCTTTGACAGCACCGCCACCAACCTCAGACATCATCACTTTTGTTCTATCTGCACTCACCCTCAAGCCCCTGTGCCCCATACCATCTCCACTTCCTAAACCTTTCCTTCGCCTCCCTTTCGCTCTCTGCAATCAACACCAAATCACCAGCACACAACAACTCCCACGGGAGTCCGTTTCTAAAGTCACGTGAAAGGGCCTCAAGTACCATGACAAACAACATGGGACTCAAAACTGACCCCCGATGCACACCAACATCCACGGAAAACTCATCACTCAAATCTCCATTCACTTCCACCTGGGTGTGAGCACCCACACACATAGCCACAACCACCCCAACCAGCCACTCCTCTAAGCCAAGCTTTCTCATTGCCCACTTCACCACCTCCCTAGGGACTCTGTCAAAGGCCCCCTCCAAATCAACAAAAACAAAATAAAGATCCCTTCTCCCACCAATACACTTTTCCTGAAGCTGTTGAACAATGAATACGGCATCAGTGGTCCCCCCACCTGCATCTCATCAATATTCACTCTTTCTCTACAGTAATCACACCTTCTAAAACTCTCTCCATTACCTTCATTATCCGATCCAAAAGCTCCATACCTCCACAATTTCACCCCTCCAGGGCACCACTCCTCCCCCTATACACACTTACAATTACACTCTTCAGCCAATCATCTGGGACAACACACTCACAAATAACCCCATTCATCAGGTCAGCGACCAACCCCACCCCCATATTGCCCGAGGCCCTCAACATTTCGGCAGTCAACCCAGACACACCTGCTGCCCTCCCCACCCTCACCCTGCCCACCGCCCCACTCACAGCAGCAGCACCAATCAAAGGCCAAGGGCTAGACACTGGATCTGCTGGCTCCAAACCCTCCCCATCCCAGTCAAACTCCCCACTTAACAACCAACCACAATGCTCCCTCCATGCATCTCCAACATCCCCACTGTTCACCACCAACCCACCTTCATCATTCTTCACACACTGCTCACCTCTAATATCCCGATTAACCCTCTTCACCTGACCTGCCACCCTAAATATCATATTTTTCCTTTCCCCATGATTTAGATTATCAAATAAAAGTCTCTGTGACTCAGACTTTGCCCTGTATACCTCTCTTCTAGCCCTATGCTTGGCAGCCAAAAATTCCTCTTTGCTACCACCCATCTTCCATTCCCGGAAAAGCCTTTTCTCCTTAACTGCAGCTTCTACACCCTCATCTCACCACTAAGTTACTTTATGTCTTGGTAGTCCTTTTGTCCAACCGCATGTTACATCAGTAACTCTCAAGAGATTGTTCTTGAGGGCTCTGTACTGTTCATTAACGCTTCTGTCTACAGCTCCCTGTTCAGCCACCGCTCTCCTCATCTCGCTATAGAAGGCATCCCTTACTACTTGGTTTTTCAGCTTCCATATTTTCCTTTAGGTACATAAGTCCTCTTTTTCATCATTCGTTCTTTAGGCGCCATATCACAAATCAGTAGTTTGTGCCGCTGCACACACTCCTCACTTCCCACAACTTTAACATCCCTCACCAACCTCCTATCGGCCCTCCTAACCAGAAAATAATCTATCTGACTGCTATTTCTCCCAGACTCATACGTAATTAACCTACTGTCTCTTTTCCTAAAATACATGTTGCACACAATCATGTCCGCTGCCTCCCCAAACTCGAGCATCCTTTCCCCTTCTGCATTCCTTATACCATATGCACATCCCCCATGCACTCCTTCATAACCTTGTGCTGCTTCACATACTATCTATCTATCTATTGCCAGACGCCTCAATCCCGTTTGGGGTGGCCACATACATGACCATTTAAGTCCCCTCCCAAAACCATTATCTCATCATCCCGCAACCTTATTTAATAAAGCCTTACCCAGGAAGGAATCAGGCAGCAGAGGATAGGACTTTTAATTACTGCCTTTCCCGTGCAAGGAGAACATCAGAAAATGCTTTTGGAATTCTTTCAGCCAATTTCTAGGTGTTTAGAACTCCTAGCGTCATATGGAATCTCATGGAGAGACAGGCTGACAAATGAGGAAGTGAAGGAATGTTGTGGTGTTGATGTGGATGTGATACGAAGCGTTAGGAGAAACACATTAAGGTGGTTTGGCCATGTGGGGAGGATGGACAGTGAGAGACTGACGAGGAGAGTGTATGTGAGTAAGGTGGAGGGGGGGAGATGGAGGGGGATGCCAAGGATGAGATGGAGGGATGGAGTGGAGAGGTATAACAGAGAGGGGTGTGTGAGCTGGGAGCAGGGGAGTGAAATGGCAGGCGACAGAGTGACATGGAGGCGATTTGTTTGTGGCCACCCCTTACGGGATTAAGGCGTCTGGCAACAGACAGACAGACAGACAGATTTAAATGTTGGGAGTGAGCAACCTAGCCTCGGGTACCTACACTCCTGTTGGGGCAAAGGAGGATCGGAGTGTACCAAAAAATAATTTCGTCATTACTGATTAATTAACTGATTACTGAGAATACTGTAGTGGTAATAGTAGTAGCAGTAGTAATAGTAGTAGTAATAATTGTGATGGTTGTAGTAGTAGTAATAGTAGTAGTAGCTGTTGTGATGGTTGTAGCTGTAGTCGTACAGAGAGACATTGATGTTTAATTTATACAGGCATGTTGGAGTCTTTATAAATGATACAAACAGATGGGTGTTGATATTGTATGAGGTGTGACAAAAAAGAAATGGGACTTTGGCTGCTCATCACACAATTCATCAGCCACACAGTGATGAAGTACATCATAGTGTTGCCCAACATCTCAGTATAGGACTACATAATAGATAGATAGATAAATAGATAGATAGAGAGACAGATAGAAGCAGGAAGTCAAATGATGAGAAGGTGTTGTGTTTGCGAGAAGCGAGCAGCGCTAAACGCTTACACGGAGGAAAGCTGACGACAGCGGCCAGTAAGATGATGATTCAGTTAGCCGTCAGCAGTCCTCTCGTGAGAAAGTTCTGTTGCCATGAGGAAGATACGTGACACACACACCCTACTACACGAGATTTTAGGAAAGAGAGTTTAGAAGGAGACAAGCGACCCTAGAGAGAGGTCGAGACGGAGATTAGCTTTAGAACAGAGAGAGAGAGAGATAGCGAGACAGGGAGGTAGCTACCCAGGACTTATACTATTATACCTGTTTAATATTTCCAAGACAAATAAAAATAGTCCCATACTATTCTTTACCTCTCCCGTCACTACATGACATCTGGTGGGGAAACTACTACAAGATATAAAAGCCGCTCGACCACAAGTCTAAAATATACTTCTCTACAAGTAACTACAAAGTCTTTACGACATTTGGTAGCAGCGAACGTATACGAACCTCGTCTACGAATCAACATTAAATTCCTACAAAATATCAAGATTGACAACAACCAACAATATCAGCTCCTGCCCCTCCGTCTCCCAGATCATTACGCTGATGCAGAGGTCAAGAGATCACTCGACGCCTTGCAAGTAGCTTAACGACAAACCAGCAAATCTGCGGACATCGTCTCCGAATTAAAAGCAAATTTCTACAAAAGCAACCGAGACTACAAGGTTAGCTTCAGTTCTACAAAGTCTACAGCCATCTACAATCAACTACAGCCATCTACAATCAACTACAATTAACAACTCTACGTCGTCTGTATAATCTTCTACACGCACCTACAAGTAGCGGCAGTCTTCATCCCACAACGAATAAATCACTAGAGAAAAGGACAGAGAAAACTTCCACATAGAATAAAGGGAACAAACAAACGAAGAGTGAGACACGATTTACAACTCATCTTACTCACTCGTCTTCACTCAAGTTACTCATCGCTACTCATTCACTCACCACAGCTACCAGTGTGGGAAGCCGACGTCACCATGTGCTGAGATGACATCACAACGCGAGTCTGCCATGCCAAGCAACGTGTGACGGACACCAGGCACTTCTCACCCACTACTCATTACTCATTATTCACATAGCTCCTACTCATATTCACTTATTTTCACAGTTAAGTTGGAAATTCGACGTTCTATGTTGAGGTTTGCCTGGGACAGCCGTTAACCACTACAAATACCAGGCCATGGAGTTTCCTGAGTAATATCGTCCATCAACACACCACTAGAATTATCAAGAGATCTTCAATCAAACCTGTATTTTCTTCCGAGATCGACTTTTGTATCGACACACCTCTACGATCTGTATCAAGTGGGTAAAATTATACTTGCTCATTTCTTCTCAGTGCTAAAATTAGCTATATTCAACTTATTTAATCATCTAGTTTGCTAGGACATAAATAAACAAGAGGCGTATTTCATAACATCATATCTTAATGACAGGAATATTTTCGCAACCACCCACGTTAATACCAGATGACACACAAATTGCCACAACATCAGACTCACAATTAAGAGACAGCCCACCCATTGTACAACCCACACCACACGTTATAGATAAGGAAACAAATACGGGAGTTTCGGATGATGAGTGGGAAACCCCTTCAGATGTTGAGAGTATCGACTTCGCAGCTGCCTTAAATACGTATGCCAATATACTTAACAGGGTTCACCGGTCCGGTCATACATATTCTACCATTCCCTCACATAACGATAAACTCGTACAAGTTGAATTAACAGGGCAATCATTAAATATGAATCAAGAAACAAATACTGCTGATCTAAAAACCACACCTCACGTTTTTGTGTATCACGAGGATAAGACTGCCCCAAAATTCTCTGGCACAGACAAGGATCGCATTGATGTCATTTCATTAATCAGTCAGTGCGAACAAATGTTCATCAAGCGCCATATACTAGATGAACAAGAGAAAATTGCTATTTTTTCATCTTGCATAAGCCAGGAAAGATGTCCAGCAAGCAATTTATTGCGCTCCGATAAGCTACATCGTGCTAGGACATATGATGAATTTAAAACTGAATTTCTGAAGAAATTTTCTGGAGGTATGAACTTCTTGCCAGGTATAATTCCAGAATTACATAAAATTGTAGATCTTGTAAGGGAGCACACTACAAACCATGTGCTCAGTGAAATAACTGCTGATGTCTCCACAATCAAGAGAACCCTATTAGCTACTCTGGAGAATTCTAAGTGGATAACAGATGATGGAAAGATGTCCCCAGACCTCGTCGTGGACATCATTGGTTATGTAGCTGCCTTGTGTAAATTACCTGATAGAACCCTTAAGATCGCCAAAACAATCGCGTACATCCCTGGAATGTGCTTACTAGACTTAATGAACGAGGTAGAGATGCAGTGCAGTAAAGCAGGTGTGGTCGACACACATGCACATTCTGGTAGAATCAGGGTACCTGAGACAGTATCAGCTGTGAAAACATCAACACCGACCCCAAACAGAGAACAAAATCGATCGCGACCTGAAATGAGGCAGTCCAAACAGACAAAGACGCCTAGACCTCGTTCCCACACGCCTTCCTACAGGCAGTTTCATAAGTTTTCGCGCAGCCCGAGTAGGTCTCGCGCTATAAACAACACTTTTTATGGGAAATCACCTCGTAGGTCACAGTCAAGGGATAGGTCCATTCTGTGTCATTACTGTGCAAAACCAGGACACACAAGGTATGAATGCTTTATCAAGGCAAAAGAGGATAATCAAAAGACACAAGGGTTTGGTCCTTACTGTAGGCATCATAGATACCAAGGGCACTGGACTAGTGATTGCAAAACAGTAGAAAAAATTGTGTCTATGTTCAAATCGGGGGAAGACCAAGTCATGACAAAAAACGAACAAACATAAAAAAGAACAAGGTTAAACTTCACATAGGAGGCATGTTGGGAAATGAGTGTATCTTGATACCAGCTGTATGTGAGGATCAAAACGTTTCCTTATTTTTAGATACAGGCTCTCCAGTGAACTTAATAACACATGAAGAACTAAATAGAATTCTTAAAAATAAAAAGAAAGTAACTTTTCTGGATGAAGCTGATTTAGAATTAAACACAGTAGATGGTCAAGAGATTACAGTAAAAGGTATGATAAGATTAAATCTCAGTTTCACAGAAACTACAAGACCATTCTCTGCATTGTTCTATATCGTTGAAAACTTAGCAATTAAAGCTCATATGTTACTGGGCTTAAGATCCATGAGAACTGAGAACATAACTATACTCCCACAAATGAATGGAATAGACTTTGATAATGAATTTATAGAGGAAATACTTTCAGAGCCCTCACCGATTAGTAGAAGAGAGCCAAAAAGAATTGGTAATATTAAAGGCTTTAACAAACATACACAAACAGATGAGTGTATAGATCCACTTACACCAGCAACCCCATCCTCCAGAATTAGTGACCCAGATAACAGTACTGATTTATCAATTTTTCCAGCCCATCTCACTAATGATTTGGTTATACCACCTAATTCATACATGAAGGTTACCATAAAGAGCAAATTACGGAATAGTACTGTTCTTGTCTTAGAAGAATTATGTAAAGTAAAAGGATTGTCATTAGAAAACGCATTATGTCATACGAACGAAGAAGGGCTAACTCAGATATTCATTATTAATCACAGGAATGGGGAAGTTCAGTTGAAGAAGGGAACTTGCATAGTTAATATTGAAAAATGTTTAGCCCCTGTGAAGGAAATAAATATTGGTGGAGTAACAAGTGAGATAAAATCTACGGATAGAGAAAGAATAAAAGAGAATTTAATTCACTCAGGTGAATTTGACGAAGAAAATGATTTGTTAACCCTGCTGGAAACACACAGGGACACCGTAGCCTTGCCCGGAGAACGATTAGGGTGTACTAACTTGATTAATCACATGATTAATGTGCACCCAGAAACACCACCAATTTTCGTACCAGCTTATCGCATACCACACTCCCAACGTACACTTGCAAATCAGTATGTCGATGAAATGTTAAAGCTTGGAATTATTGAGCCTTCAGTTTCTCCGTGGAACGCTCCCCTTTTCTTTGTGCCCAAGAGAAATGGAGAAATGCGTGCGGTAGTAGAGTACCGTAAACTAAATAATCACACCATCCCAGACAGATTTCCCATGCCATTGCTAAGTGATGTTCTACAGAATATTGGTCCTGAGAATAATATATTCTCGACCATCGATCTCCTAAACGGATACTATCAGATTCCGGTATCTCAGGAGTCACGTAAATACACTGCCTTTTCAACAAACAGAGGCCATTATCAATATACAAGAATGCCAATGGGACTGAGGACAGCCCCTGGTACGTTCCAGCGTCTTATGAATTACGTATTGTCCGGAATTTTAGGACAAGGAATATTTGTTTATCTTGACGATATTATTATCGCAACGAAGAATATTAAGGATCATCTCAGGAAATTAGACTTACTCTTACAAAAGCTTAGTGATGCTGGATTAAAAATTAAACTTTCTAAATGCAAATTTTGCTTTAAGGAAATAAATTTCTTAGGCCACAAATTAAGCTCTGATGGTATTCACACCACTGATGACAAAATACAGGCAGTGAGAGATTTTCCTGAACCCACTACGACTGACGAAGTTAGACAATTTTTAGGTCTGGCTGGGTACTATAGGTCCTTCGTACCACAGTTCTCTCATATAGCCTTCCCTCTATTCCAACTACTCAAAAAAGATGCTGTATTCCAATGGGAAGAAGAACAAAAAAGGGCATTTAACAATCTAAAAATTAAACTAACGAATGCACCTTGTTTAGCATATCCAGATTACACGAAATCATTTCTTATTTGTACAGACGCATCAGTTAAAGGATTAGGGGCTGTACTGATGCAGGAAGATAAAAGAGGAAAGAATCAACCAATTGCATTTGCCAGCAGACAAACAAGAGGTGCGGAGAAAAATTATAGCACTACAGACTTAGAGGCACTTGCAGTGATTTTTGCATTACAAAAGTTTCGAGATTTGGTATATGGTTACGAAATCCACTTATTCACCGACCATAAACCACTGGTGGGTATGTTTAAAGAAAAACTCCTTTCTGGGAGGAGAGCAAGATGGAAATGTACAGTTGAAAACTACAATGTACAAATACATTATATACAAGGTAAAATGAATATAGTAGCGGACGCATTATCTAGGAACCCGAACACAATTCAGGTTGCGGCGTTAGATCTCAAAGGAAATATCCCAAACCACGAGGATATCGCAAAGGCACAAAGACTTGACCCAGTATGGTCAAAAGTAATATACAAGTTAGAAAGTGGAGATGACATACAATTACCCAAACTGCATGTCCCACTTGAACAATTCACAATGGTCAGTAATACATTATACAAAATTAACTCTAAACAACCAAAACGCCAAAGAAATACTAACCAGTTGGTAGTACCTAATGACATGATACCCCAAGTATTACGAATGATACACGACAGCCCACATGCAGGACACCCTGGAAAGGATAAGACATTCAACCAAGCCCAGCTATTATATTACTGGCCTTCATTACGAAGAGATATACACAATCATATAGACAGATGCGAATCATGTGCGAAACACAAAGGATACCCAATCACACCTGCACCGATGGGTAATTACCCAGTACCACATCAACCATGGGACGTTGTCGCTGTTGATTTACTCAAGATGCCATTATCATACAATAATAACCTATACTTATTCGTAGCAACGGATCATTTTTCCCGTTATGTCATTTTAGCTCCAATTAAAGATAAGACAGCAGAGACAGTAGCAAAGGCAATAACAGATAATGTAATATGTCGCTTTACTACCCCAAAGGTATTAATAAGTGATAATGGAGGAGAATTTAATTCTGAGATCTTACAAGAAATATGTAAACAATACAACATTAAAAAGGTTAACGTTTTGGCCTATCACCCAGCATCGAATGGGTTGGTAGAGAGACAAAATAAAAAGGTATTAGATGTGCTACGACACATTCTCAGTGAAAATTATGCAAGCTGGGATGATTGGATTCCCAGAGTAGAGGCCTCCATTAATGGGTCTATAAATAAATCCATTGGTGACACACCACATTTCATTATATATGGCACGGATAAAAAATTACCATATGAGCTCCTAGAAGGTGACAGCATGCCTATATACAATTACGATGATTACTCTAAACTCCGTTTACGTGAATTCCAGGACATACACAAAAGAGTGCAAAAACAATTAACGATGTCCAAGGAAGAAATGACGGAGGCATTTAACAAAAAGGCAAAAGATTCACCTATCAGCTTAGGAGACATTGTATACGGAGTCATTCATACGAGACAATAAATTATCCCCTAAATTTGAGGGCCCATACAGAGTAATTAACATAAAGGCAAACAAAGTTTTAATTAAGTCACTTTCAAGTGGCGAGGAAAAACAAGTTCATATTGACCATTTAAAACGAGTTTCAAGGGAATTATCACATAATTATTCAGCCTCGGATACAACCGAACAGGTGAACGTACCTCAAGAAACCAAGCAAGAACACAACAATGATTACAAAAAGAAATTAAGGTCATATACCAAACAATCGAACATAGGTGCAACTATTCCAATGAAATCTACAGTACATCATTTACGAGAATTAAATATCGATTTAAACTCCTTCTATAAATGAAATAACAGCCAACCGTAACGCACATCATCACTATCATCAACCACAGCTTTATAGGAAATTAATAGATTTTTTTTTTTTTTCGGTAGGTTACGATGAAGGGACTTATGCTATGGATTCTCCTATACATAGTAAGAGTATATGCGCACCTAGACCCCAAGCATATAGTACGACAAGGATGCCTCATAGCTCCAACGGCCACGACTACAATCGTCAAGGATGTCATGAGTACTGAAATAAGTCTAGATTACTTGTATGACTTACCTACTTATATAGAAAGACTTGCGACGCCGATGCGAACTCTGGACTTCAAGATAGGGAATTATGTTTCACAATCACATATCACCAAGGAAGTGGATGAAATGGTGAAGTTAGCGAAATGGAAACTAGAACAGGCGAAGTCAACTATGCTCGTCATGACCCAAGATCTCCCATCTTCTGGAACAGAGGTGCTGAGCGACAGGAACAACATCACACGTACTCGCCAAAAGCGCGGTTTGTTCGATCTGGGCGGCGCAATTCTTGGGAACATCTTTGGATTGGCTACAGAGGATGACCTTAAAGAAATAAACAAAAAATTTAATAAGATAGCTCAGGTACTAACATACCAGGATAAATTCATCACAGGACAGAACTCAGCAATGAAAACAATTGTGAAAAATCTGAAACAAGCAGAAAACGTAGCTCTCGAGAGTATAGATAAAATAAATAACTTGGAGGGTAACGTTACCCTTTTCCAGCACTTCTCCATCATCACAGAACATATTGACACGATTCTACTACAATTAGAGAACACTAGAGATCATTTCAGGGCACTTATGCAAGGAATTTCGAATGCTGGTGATGGCAAGATCACAAATGACTTACTCCCAGTTCATGAGCTACGTCAGATAGTTAGTCAAGGCATACATAAACATAAATTGAAGCCATTGTTCCGCAGTAGGGAATTTATGCAATATTACCCGTACTTGGAAGCAACACTAACACCAACATCAGTGATAGTTCATGTACCATTCATCACGGAAGACCTGTTCACAGTATACCAAATACACCCCTTCCCCTATAGAAACAACAACACTTTAGTCATCATCAACATCAACACAGACACCGACCTCATCATGGTCTCCAAGAGACGAGACACTGTCACTTTCGCAAGTGAGTCAACGATTGAGCGAAAGTGCCGCACATCCTTACATGCTGTTCATCTTTGTCCTGCGTACATTTTCACGTTTCAGCCTACTGATACGGTCCCTTGTGAAATGGCTATCATCAGCAATAACAATATTCATCATCATTGCAACTTCACTTTTGCTCCAGATAAACTTGTACACCATCAACGCATTGGACACTCGCAGTTTTTTTATTTCCCTCATAACACATCAGTTTACATAGTCTGTCCAGATATACCACCATCTCATACATCAGCCTCAGGATTATACATAGCACCAGACTACTGTGCGGTATTTACACCATCCATGTCTACTTTTTCCACCATCAATCACTACGCCATCCTCAATCATACACACAAACATTTCCACCCACTGCCTGATATGGACTTAAACATGAGCACAAGTATTAAGCTGACTTCACCTAAGTTTGAAACTATGCAGCTGATCAATGAAACAATGAAGCCCTGGGAAGATTTGAGTTTGAGTATGTTCAACCCATATTATGTGTATAGCCAAGCACCTTCTGTCTTCATAATTATCTGCATTGTGGTTGCAGTATTGCTGTTGGCCATGCACAGAATGCATGCAAGAATTGCTAATTTGGAGTCATTGTTTAGTGGGGGGAGAGTTAACATCACAGTTAACCACCCTGAATGAAGTGTATATATTTTGTATATAGTATTAATTATATATATAAAAAAAAAATAATAATAATAATAATAATAATAATAATAATAACACAAAGAAGAATGACCCATATATGGCAGACCAGTACCATTATCTTTAAATGAAATATTAGTAACTCTTACAATATTCTTAATTTTAAACTATTTTTATTCTTGCATGTATGCAATTCACTATAATAACCCAAGTACATACTGTATTACAGTTAAATAATTTACTTTAATGCATTTATTCCAGTATGTATTCAACTTATTTAAAATGTAATATTACTGAATAATCACTATTTACTATGCATAATATATGTATACAATATTCATACAATTATGTTACTTTACAATATTATGTATTTCACTTAATTAGCTTATAAGTTCATTATAATGTGTATGTAGTATGTATTAATATATTATAACTATTAAATGTCGATGGTACGTCATTTTCGCGCGGCCGAGCAAATATAGGACTACATAATAGATAGATAGATAAATAGATAGATAGAGAGACAGATAGAAGCAGGAAGTCAAATGATGAGAAGGTGTTGTGTTTGCGAGAAGCGAGCAGCGCTAAACGCTTACACGGAGGAAAGCTGACGACAGCGGCCAGTAAGATGATGATTCAGTTAGCCGTCAGCAGTCCTCTCGTGAGAAAGTTCTGTTGCCATGAGGAAGATACGTGACACACACACCCTACTACACGAGATTTTAGGAAAGAGAGTTTAGAAGGAGACAAGCGACCCTAGAGAGAGGTCGAGACGGAGATTAGCTTTAGAACAGAGAGAGAGAGAGAGAGATAGCGAGACAGGGAGGTAGCTACCCAGGACTTATACTATTATACCTGTTTAATATTTCCAAGACAAATAAAAATAGTCCCATACTATTCTTTACCTCTCCCGTCACTACATGACATCTGGTGGGGAAACTACTACAAGATATAAAAGCCGCTCGACCACAAGTCTAAAATATACTTCTCTACAAGTAACTACAAAGTCTTTACGACATCAGCACTGTATGAGAAAAGCAGCACTTCAATTAACCTATTATCTTTCTTTTCACAGGTGGTTTTGTAGCTCCTGTCAAGTGTCCTCTGTCACAGAATGAGCCTTGAGCAAAGGATTAACATCAAGTTCTTGGCTAACTTGGGAAAAACTCCTGCAGAAACCCTTGTCATGCTGAAGGATGTGTATGGAGAGGAAACAACATCCTGTACACGTATCTGTGAGTGGCACAAGAGGTTCAGGATGATGTGGAGGATGACCCAAAACCAGGACGTCCCTCAACAACAAGAAATGATGCCAACATCCAGAAGGTCAAGGAACTGGTGCAGAGTGATCGCAGACTGACGATCAGAATGATGGCTGAGCAACTGGGATTGAATAGGGAGTCAGTGAGGTCCATCTTATTGGAAGATTTGGGCATGTGGAAGATTTGCGCAAAGTTGGTGCCCAAACTGCTTTCCGAGGACCAAAAGACCCGCCACGCAGATGTGTCACGGGACATTTTGGAGCATCACCCTGCCCCATCCTGAACCTCTTGTGCCACTCATAGACATGTGTACGGGACACTGTTTTCTGTCCCCACACACCATTCAACGTGGCAAGGGTTTCTGCAGGAGTTTTTCCCAAGTTAGCCAAGAAATTGATGTTAATCCTTTGCTCAAGGCTCATTCTGTGACAGAGGACACTTGACAGGAGCTACAAAACCACCTGTGAAAAGAAAGATAATAGGTTAATTGAAGTGCTACTTTTCTCATACAGTGCTGAGATGTTGGGCAACACTATGATGTACTTCATTACTGTGTGGCAGATGAATTGTGTGATTGGCAGCCAGTGTCCCGTTTCTTTTTTGTCACACCTCGTATGTTTGTATCATTTCTAAAGGCTCCAACATGCCTTTATAAACGATACAAACAGAGAGGTGTTGATACCATATGTTCGTTTTGTTTATAAAGGCTTCAACATGCCTTTATAAACGATACAAACAGAGAGGTGTTGATGACACATCCTCATGCAATTAGTGCAGATTTAAAGACAGTTTAATGTACAGTACTCAGAAAGATATAGAAACAGAGAAGTCTCTGAAGTAAACCATCCCTAATTCGAGTTTTCTCTAGATTTGTTTTGGTTGGAATCATAGCAGTTCTTCTCGATATCGGGGAAAATTTTAGAGATGACATTTGACGTGGCGTTGAGGAAAAGGTAATATTAAAATTCATGTAACTGATCCAAAGACATTTACCAAACAATTTAATAAAAAAAATTTTTAACAATGAGTTATCTACGTAATGCTGAGTAACTGATGTGAGGCTGCAGCATCAGTGGTGTACTCAAGGCCATTACACAGCTCTTTAAAGCTGTTGTGTATTTTGGAAGCTGTTGCATTGTGAGTGGAAGATAGTGTAGTATACGTACAAGGTGTTGGTACTGGTAAGTATTTTTGGATAGGAATCCCACAGTGGTACAACCACAGTTTATCTTTTGCCAGCAATGGCAGGCCTAAACCAAAACAAATTTACAGTAATATTTAACTTCTTAGCATCACTTCGTACTATTACAGAAGACTAAAAAAATATAAGGAAACAGGGATGATAAAGGTACAGTATTATTTGTGTTAGTGCATTTATAATTGGTATACTTGAAATAAGAGCAATGCAGAAAAAGTTTTTCAGCTGAGCACCGTATGGTACATTTATTTTCCCATTCTACTGTAGATTTATCAGCATTTTCCTGGATCCACAGTCTTCATTAATTATAGCTGTAAATATCAATGGTGTCCCTGAGTATTATTTTTACCATTATTCTTACCAGTACAGCCTTATTGATTAGAAGGATGGTGGGTGTAGGATTACTGGGGCAGTAAGCATATGTCAGTTCATTTGTTGTCCCTCCATGTCTGAACAATGGATGTACAGGATATGTGCCCTAAAGCTGTTCTCTAATTTTACTGAAACTTTCTCTAGTGGCAGCTTGTATATGAACAGGAAACCTCTATTGGCATATAGTTATCTATCTATCTATCTATTGCCAGACGCCTCAATCCCGTTTGGGGTGGCCACAAACAAATCGCCTCCAAGTCGCCCTGTCCCCCGCCATTTCACTGCCCTGCTCCCAACTCACACTCCCTTCTCACACCCACAAAAAAGTGGGTTTACTAGGTGCTCTCCTGATGCAGTACAGCCTATGAATTGCTATGCAACTTTAATTTTAACTTATCCTAAAACTACCATCTCTCCATCTTGATTGCTGAGTTGTGCCAAAAGATTAGCACTAGAATATGGTGCTAGTTATGAAGAAGTATCATGGAAAGGATGCAGAGTTGCTGTACTGTATTGTCTTTTTCTTTCTTATGATATATGAAATAGGCTTCAAAAGGATGGAAACCTGGGCCAAGTTAAAGTAAAGACGGTATACTGTAGCTAGTCATGTTATTTCAAGATTTTGTCAGTACTGCATTCTTTAACATGGAGCAGAAGTGGTGCATTTAAGAAACAAAAAATCTGCAGTTACCGGTACTATTAATATTATTATTACCATTATTATTAGTACCAGTATTACTGTTATTATTATTATCATTATTATTATTATTATTGTTACAGTATTATTATAATTATTACTATATTATAACATTACACTAACCAGGGCAGACAGCACCAAACCTGGCTGTGAAAGCAAAAGGTGGAATGATGCAGGAGATAGCAGCTTCAGCCTGCACTCCACCTGGTTTGCACCCAGATGACCCATGGGCCACAGCAGCAATATTATTCTTATTGTTGTATAGTCCCATGGCTCATTTGAACACGAGCTTGGTGAACTGAAGGCTCAAGTTGCCCTTCACCTGCTATTCACCATGCTCCTTTGAGGGGAGAGGGAGTTGAAGAACATTTGTATAATCAGTTATATTGGCTGCACCACTGGAAAATGTCTGTCTGTGTATCTGTCTATAACCAGACACCATAATCCTGTATTGGGTGACCACAAACAAATCACGTCCATGTCTCCCTGTCCTCTGCCATTTGGCTGCCCTCCCTCCAACACATCCCCCTCTCTCATATAAAGTACCAGTATCTCTCCACTCCATGCCTTTATCTCAGTTATGTTCTCTCCCTCTCTGCCTCTACCATCTACCAATATTTTATTATTCAACAGGTACAGTAATGTTGTCTCCGGACGTCCCTGAATTCATACCAAGGAGCCAGCAGGTGACACAGGTGACAAAGAGAGAGGGCAACACTTCTGAACCTTTTGGACAAAGAGATGCACAGCAGAAGAACATTGCCACTTCTGAAGCCACAGGATGGCGAGTCAAACCTAAGGAGAACACTACCACTGGGGCAGTACTTCATGGACATGCTTCTCCATCGCAGTATCCCCTAAGTGATCAGTCTGGTTTAAGAAAAGATGAACCTGAGTATAATAAGAGTGACAGACCTAAGTTTTCCCTAAATGATCAATCAGGTGTTAGGAGAGATGATTGCAAATATGATAAGAGTGACAGATTCAAGTTTACAAGTGATCAGTCAAGTTTTAAGAAAGATGATCATAAATGTGTTAAGAGTGACAGCCCCAGGTTTACTCAGGAGGATCAGCAGCCAGAGAATGCTACTGCTGCTGTGTCCAAATATAACTTAAATTCTCAGTCAAGTGTAAAGAAAGACTATAGTAAACATGGTCACAGACACAGATTTACTGAACGTGGATCAGTGTCACCTCAAAATGATACAACTGCTTGGAGACTCAGAGCTTCAGATTCCAGTAATTGGAGTGTTAAAGAGGAGGCCCAGGGTACCAGTATATCCACAAATTTAGCAGCTCATGACCACCCTCGTGATTCAAAATCCCTGACAAGTCATAAGGCAGAGGGAGAGGAAGCAGAGAAATATCAGTCAAAACAAGATACACCAAGAAAAGACAGGAACAAGGCTAAGAAATATAACTTTGCCACAAGTGAGGTGTATTTTTCCAGCAGCCCATCAATAAATGCATCAAGGGATGAAACAGTCACGTATAAGAAAATCCTTCAACGCAGTCAGAATGATGGAGCTACACAGAAAGCAAAAACTTCGCCTTTCAGCATCTCACAGCTTGAACAGTGGCCCTCGCTTGGTGGCTCACAAACTTGGACTCCTGCACGGGGTGAAAAGAAAGAGTCAGAAATGGGGCAGGCACAAAATGTCTGGTCAAATAACAGCAGTGACATACCACAAAAAGAAAATATAAGTAGCCCAAATATTTGGACATCTACAAAGGATGAAAAGAAAGAGCCAGAAATAGGAAATCCACAAAATGTCCAGTCAGGTAACAGTACTGATATGTCTCTCAGAGAAAATGTAAGTACGGTAGTCCTAGGAATAAAAACTCTTGGCAGATTCAAGGTTCAAACTCTTCTTATTCTGAGTATAGTACAGATGCATGTGATAACCCACATAATGAGAAAGGAAAATCCCAGAAAAATAAGGAAAAAAACATAAAAGTGTCTCCCAAGAAACACAGGAAGTCTGACAGGATGAATGCTGCGGAGAAAGCCGACATTAATTTGACAAAAGAAAGAACTCCTCCAGCCAGACAGAATAATGGTCAATCAGCCAAGAAACTGGAATCAGGGTCCACTACTGAAACTCCCACTCATAGTAATAAGTCTGTGAAAGTTGAAAATAGAGTTGAAGATGGTATCCATACTCAGCCAAAAAATAATGGAAATATCCTTTCTCTGCTGAAAACTAATGACGCTATAGCTAATTCATTCTTAAAATCAGGAATTGATGATACTTTTGAATGGCAAGTACAGGGTGCAAAAAAGAAGCAACACAAACCCAAAGAGTTACACGATGAGAAGGCTCATTCACATCGGACTGAGAAGAAAACATTAAATAGAGATTATGGTAAGAAAGGTCAGGAATTACAGAGTGCTATGAAGACAACAGCAAGTGGTATTATTGTAGTCTCAAATAAAAAAGACATATCAGACACGGGCTCTTTTCAGACAAGAGATCCGAGCAAACGTAACATACATGAGAGGAGAGGAAAGGTCCAAAATAATAAAGAGCCTCAAGGAGCAAGGGGAAATATATCTCATGCAAATGATAAAAACCAGAAAAATATAAGTAGCAATTCATTCACTAACAAAAAACACCGTGAAGGAAATTATGCCAGGAAAACAAAACCAGGGGATGCTAATAATACTACAGAAGGAAAATCCCAGAAGCCTCTTGATCCAGAAGCTGCTAAAAAATGGTTAGAGGCCAAGCAGCTGAAAAAGGAGGAGAAGATCAGGAAGCACGAGATTAAGATCAAGCAAGCTCAGCAGAGACTCAAATCTGACTCCAAGGTAACAATGGTAACGAGAGATTTCCTTGAGAAGGCTTTGTCTGGAGGTTCACAGAAAGCCATATCTAGTCGTCAGCAGGTACCAATGTTGAGTAATGAGTACCCAGCCTTACACTGGACAAAGACTAGTTCCACAGGGGCAGTGCCTAAAAGGCGGACCTACAGTTCTCATGCAGCAGATCATCCTGACACTACAGTTGATGCATCCAAAGGCAAAAGTGCTGGGATCAAGATGGCGGATTATACTGTTCAGTCTCAGCACAGAAGCAATGCATCACCCACCAAAATGACAGCAGTGTGCTAAATCAAGTGGGACTTGTTAGCTACAGCAGTGCACTAAAAAACAGTAAAGAGGAACAGGCAAACAGTACCCGAGAGAAGTTTTGTTGATTCTCCCCAAGGAGCTGAAGCCTTGCCCACCAGCACGGTCAAGAAGAAGGTAAAGACAAAGGACCTGATAGAGGCTGATCTCATGGCATTTGCTGAAGAGCTGAAGAATCGCAAAAAGCTAAAAACTAAGGTCCCTCAAAGGGTAAGAATCAAACTCCAGTGTGTGGTTACTTTGTTTTACATTTATTTGTCCCAAAGAGAGCTGTAATGGTTTCACTTTAGAATTCACTTCCTCAGATTAGTGTACCCTCAGACTTCAACACCTAGCAGTTCAGGTTCAACTTTTACAGATTTTTTTATGAATGAAGGACGTCTGTAGTCAGGTGTATGGATTTTCTCTTCTATATTTAGTTTGTTTTCCTTCCTCTACCCATCTGTTATTAAAAGAGAAAATCAGCACTGCAGTAGAGTATGGTGTTTGTCACAAAGAAGTCCTATGGAAAGGATAGAAGGTCATAGTACTGTATATATTTTTCCTCCCTGCCATTGAGCTATGAGAAGTAAGATGCAAAGGACAAATATCTGGACCAAGCTAAGGTATAAGAATTTATAGCTATACTGTACCCCTCACTTTGACAGTGCAGAGTTGTAACAACAGATTAACACTAGATTGCGGTGCTAGTTATAGGAGTGTTACTGGTATAAAAAAGTGTAAAGTTGAAGCATTCTCTCATTCTGCCATTGATCTGAATGAAATTAGCTGCAAAAGAACAAGAATCTGGGCCAAGTTAAAGTGAAAAGAACATAAAAATATGTTTGAAAAATAGTGAACTTTTCTTCATTACATTAAAGCATCAGCTTTAATATAAATCTTAATTTGTAATACAAGCATATGAGTGAGCAACATTTACAGCACTCCTGATCTTTTACAAACAATAGACTCCTCAGTATAATCTATGGGATTCATTAATGATTCACATAGGTCTTATTGCCCACCTCCAGTTTTGTATCTGATATAAATTTGTTATATCTACCCTTGAAAACATTTATAGAAGTGGTAATCACAACATTTTTTGGTAACTTGTTCCAGGCATTTATAATTCTATGCATAAATGTACAAATTCTGTGTATGAAAATAGTACTGTATAATCACTGTTCCGTATCATTCAGTACAGGCTTTATATATATTGTGTTGTGGTCATTATTTTGGGTGAAAGTCAACTGTTAGGGGATTTTTGAGGGTCATCATGCAATAAGTACTAATTTAGCTTTCTTTTATTTTTTCCAGAAATTTTCAAAGGATCTAAAAGCTTCTGCCAAAGTGGTATGTACTTAACTTTGCATTTGTTAAAGAGGTTATTTAAGGCTATATCTAACCCTGCCAGTTCAAACGTATATCCTAAACTGAATAAACTCACTGTGAGATGACAAGAATATACGGTAAGAATTTAGCTAATGAAAGAGACTGTCTGTCTGTTGCCAGGTGCATTCATCCTTTAAAGGGTGACCACAAACAAATCCTCTCCATGTTACCTTGTCCTCTGTCATTTGTCTGCCTTTCCCCCAACTCACACCCTCCTCTCATATATCTGTTCACTTCATCCCTCGTTCTTATCCTTTGCCACTCCCTTCACCTTACTCATATACACTCTTCTAGTCAATCTTTCATTCCCCATCCTCTCCACATGGCTGTTTTTGGATGATTTTAATGTTTAGCATGAAAGACATTTTCAGTTTGGAGGATTTAGGTGGGAAGTAAGGTCTGGATGATGATGATGATGATGATGATTTAAGCATAGCCTTCATTAACTCCATTACTCTCTGGGGACCCTCTTAATATGATTAGGCCTACCATTGTCTGGCAGAAATTTGAATAAGTTAAACAGTACATTACAAAATTCATGGGGTTAATCAGTTAATTCCAGTGATGTATTTGCATTTTGTTTTTTTGCATTTTAAGACCATTTTATTTAACAAAGGAGAAACTTTTCAAACTGGAGTTAGATATAGCCTTTGTGAATCCTGTATTTACCAGACATCATCCCAGAGTTGAATAAAATAGTCTGGAAGTACCAAGAATGAATACAGTAAATTTGTAAATATGATCACTGCATCAGAGGGTTTTAGTAGTATCTGTAGTAGTAGTAGTAATAGTAGTAGTAGTGGCTTCTGTAGCCCCAGGGTAATCTGGAAAGTGAACTCAGAGGTCAGCAGGCAGAAGTTACTCTTCTTCTGCAGTCAACTAACCTCACGTAGAGGAACAAGGAAGGACGTAAGGGACATTGGTATAATCAAGCAGTGGAGCTGCATGGTTTTATCAGTGCCATCACATGAAGGCACTACCAGCACCATCAAAGGGATGATGGAGAATGATGCCTTTATGTGGTGGGTGACACTGATAGGATTGGGTATTGGAACAACCTGGTTATACAGATGTCCCTCACCTCCCTTTCTTTCCCCTGAAGAAAGGATGGTGGGCTGCAGGATAGGGGCAACTCCAGCCTGCTGTTCACTGGGTTCACATTCAGATGAACCTAGGGCTGCAAAGCTACTACTGTACTACCATTAAAGGAGTTCATGTGCTGGAATATGTATTTACCTGCAATAAAAAATGAATAGCACTGTGCCACACTTATTTTTTCTCTCAATTTCAGGTGAGACGAGGGAAAATTAGAGCCAACAAGAAGAAAAATTTATCAAAACTGAAGAAAGCAGCTAAAAGACTGCAGGATGATAGAATAGCAGCATTTAAAATTATATTTAATGGTAGGTAAATTTACATGGTGTGTTATTACATTCAGTATTTTGATAGATTGCATTAATAATAATAATAATAATAATAATGATAATAATAATAATAATTAGTGGTAGGTGGTGGTGACCATCATCCACTCACTTGGTGTAGTGCTGCCTACTTCTTCCTTAGCCTTTATCATTCTTTTTCTGTGCCTGCCCTCTTCTCTTCCTATTTCTCCCATCTTTCCTGTCACTTCTTATTGCTTTTCTTTCCTTTACAGTTGGCTTTACATTGAGTGACAAGCCAAATGGTTTCCTGTAAGCCAGGAACCATTTACTACGCTGGGTGGTAACCATATAACCAAACCATATGTGCTCCCAATGTGTCAGCAAGTGAGTTGGTGAAGGGTTAGTGCCCCTCCCTGTAAAACAAATAACTCAAAGTCAAATGGCCACCCCTTACGGGGTTATGGCGTCTGGCAATAGATAGATGAATAGATAGATAATAATCATCATCATCATCATCATCCGGACCAGCAAGTTCAATCCTTTCACGCCTGACAATCTCCATCTGCTCTCCCTGACATGCCGTACACATAAAATCAGTATTATCTCACAGTCTACCTCTGATACCACTACATCTCTTGTGCACCCATTTATCACAGACACCACACAACATGGAATTACTTCCCACACCCTTGTGGCAAACTGTAAATGGCCACCCTCCTCTCGTCTTTGACAGTACCGCCACCAACCCTAGATATCATCACTTTTGTTTTATCTGCATTTACCCCTAAGCCCTTGTGCCCCATACCATCTCTCCACTTCCTAAACCTTTCCTCCGCCTCCCTTTCATTCTCTGCAATCAACACCAAATCATCAGCATACAACATCTCCCATGGGAGTCCGTTTCTAAAGTCACATGAGAGGGCTTCAAGTACCATGATAAACAACATGGGACTCAAAACTGACCCCTGATGCACACCAAAATTTACGGAAAACTCATCACTGAAATCTCCATTCACTCTTACCTGGGTGCGAGCACCCACATACATAGCCATAACCACCCTAACCAGCCACTCCTCCAAGCCAAGCTTTCTCATTGCCCACTTCACCACCTCTCGAGGGACTCTGTCAAAGACCTTTTCCAAATCAACAAAAACAAAATACAGACCCCTTCTCTTACCAATATATTTTTCCTGAAGCTGTCGGACAATGAATATGGCATCAGTGGTCCCCCTACCTGGCATAAACCCAAACTGCATCTCATCAATATTCATTCTTTCTCTAATCATACCTTCTAAAACTCTCTCCATTAGCTTCATTATCTGATCTAAAAGCATTATACACTCAACCCCCCTGCTATCACGCGTTCAGCTATCACACTTATCTGCTATCACGCACACATGAAATGCACAACCATATTATATATTAACTCTCATATTATAAATTAACTACTACTAATTGTATTTTCTTAAATTTTTCTCTTGTTTTCGACTTTTTTTCCACACCACCCCTGAGGTAAAAGTCTATAGGTGCGTTTTTTTCTTTTCTTTTTTTAAATTGCTTCCATGGCGGGAGACTGACCGAGTATGACCCGCTCACGCAGGGCTGTCCCTCGTGTCACCACCTGACAACGTCTCAAAGGCAACACTGACAAGTCTTATGAGTTGTATACTATACTACAGCTTTTTTATTGAATTACATCTATACAGAGTGTTTAAAATTCATTTATAAGTAGTTACTAGCTTAAAACAGGAGAGTGAGAGAGAGAGAGAGAGGTGAGCACAAATAATTACACGTGTGGCGGCGATGCGACAACAGAGCTAACAGTGTGAGGTCCCAGAGAGCCTGACCCAAACTGTCTTGATAAAATAGAACGACTTGTAGTAAGAATGAAATGACTTAGGACGGATTAACCTTCGGGGTGAATTGATGAGAAAACCCTCTAATCTGACGCCTCTCCCCAGGTACTGCACCCATGTTGTGACAGATGAAATTAATGAAGTGGCAGCAGAATTGCTCAAAGCTGTGGTTCTGTTCCAGAGGCAACTGTATGCACGGAACCCTGCCAAGGGTGCCATCAAGTCAGTTGATAATTTTTGTTGTTGCTGTTGTAGCACAGGTAGTAGTAGTAGTAGTAGTAACTGTGACCCCAGGCCTATGTAAACAAGAAGCCAGTGGACTATAGGCTGAAGCTGACATTTTTCTGCAGTCCACCATTTTTCAATTGGGGGATGGGAAGGAAATTGATGGTTGTTTGTAAAACCAGGCAGTGGAACCACCGAGTTATATAGGCACTGGACTACTGGCACATGAAGGCGTTCTTTGCCAGCACCTGCCTCAAGTGAAACCGCCCTAAGTGAGACATATTTCTGGTTTGTGACTGAGTGGTTAAAGCTTAAAAACATTCATTTCTAACTTGCGAGCAACTTTATAATGAATCATAAGTAACTTTAAGTGAATATCGTCATCATCATCATCATCATCATTATCTAATCCTGTGTTGCCCCATGAGGAGTGTAGGAACCCAGGGCTAGGCAAGTTGGTCCAGACATTTAAGATGAGAGTGACCAGCCTCACTCATCCCTGAGTGGCATTACATGAGCAATAAACCCCAACCATCCCTTGGATATAAACCTACACTGGCTTAATCTGGCAGGAGTGCCTTAGTTACCCACTAAACCACCAGGTGCCATAGTTTGGTTATGTGGTTATCACCCAGCATAATAAATGGTTTCCTGATGTACAGGAGACCATTTGCCATGTCAGTCAGTGGAGAGTCACCTGTAGACAGAAGGAAGAAGAAAGAAAGAAGGAAAGAAAGAAAGAAAGAAGAGGAAGGAAGGAAAAAAGAAAGGAAGAGAGGAGAGGACAGTCACCTGAGAGCAGCACTACGTCGAGTGAGTGGATGGTGAGCGCCCCCACCTACCACTAATAGATGTTAATTCATCAGCAGCAGAATAATGAAACAGCTTTTAAAGTGAAACAGCTCTAACCTATTAAAGTAGAGTGATATTTTCTATTTTATTCTCTCATGATACAGTTTTATTCAGCATAAGAGAGACTTTGAAGTAGAGAGGTTAGAAATACCCTCCATCAACCCCATCACCATAGAAAGTCTTCCAAAGGAAAATGAAATAATCTGGTAGTTATGAAAATACAGTTGATTAATACATCGTTGGATTCATGCTATTAATTTAGGCCAAATTGTAACTCCCTTTTTTTGACAGGCGGAGGTTTGTGTGTGGGCTGAAGCAGACAACCAAGTTAATGGGCAAGATGTCATGCATCATTATGGCACCAAATATACAGAAGTGCTATGAACCAGGTAACAACATATTAGCATGTTTGTTTTAACCCGGCTCAGATCCTAACCTCTTTCAGCTCAGTTGATGGCCAAATGTAGTTGGATGAGAGTCAGTTTGACAAGCAACCAAGGAGATTCCTACCTCATAATGAAGGCTTACAGAATTTCATATGCCCTTGACTTGGTATTCAAGGTGTGGAAGTGGCCCAGCTTTGTCAGCTGAAAATTAACCAAGAATAGTGTGTCAGCTGCTATTATATTACTGTATCCCTTTTCTATGTGCTTAATTGAGTGAAGTAAGCGGTGATTGATTATTTGTTATTTCATGTCATTGTTTGGTCCAATAAATTTTGGGTTAAGAGTGAATGTGTGAGAATGTTGTACAGTATGGTACAGTACAGTACAGGTACTGTAAGTAGTGTTATAAACAGTAATGTAGTAGTAACCACAACCCTAGGCTTATCTGAATGTGAACCCAGTGGATTACAGGCCAGAGATGCCATCTTCTTGTAGCTCACCATTCTCCTTTTAGAGGAGAGGGAGGGAGTTGAGGGAAGTATGTATAACTGGGCAGGGGAGCAGCTCGGTTATATCAGTGCATCCACATGTAGGTGTCCTTTTCTGGCTCCATATTGTTTAATTTTTGAAGGCTCTATGCATCGGTCTTGGTCACCTAATGGCGGCTCTCCATGTTGCTCCATCTGTGGCAGCTTCCCTATTCAGTCCCTCATCCCTGAGGTCACACTGAATGACATCGTCCCAGGTGTTTTTCGGTCTGCCTCTCGCAACCCTACCCCTAACATTAACAGTTCTCACTTTCAGCACCCATTTATCATCATTCATCCCCTCCACATGCCCAAACTATCTTAGTCTGCCTCTCCTCATCACAGCACCAATACAGTCCAGTCCCAACCTACTCCTCAACTCTTCCATCATAAACCTAGCTCCCCCAGGCCTCACACTCGGAGATGCACTGCACATCCACCTAATCATTGTCATTTCTGTACATTTGAGCTTGTGAATATCCTCTTCCTTTACTGCCAGGTCTCACTACCATACAGCATTACACTCCTAACAAAAGCTGTATACAGAGATCCTTTACCACAGAGGGAGAACCCTCTCAATGTCAGGAGAGGCAACAGCTCCCTGAACTTCTTCCAACCACTCCTTGCTCTAGCCACAGAGCTAGCTCCAGCCTTGCCACAAGCACATAACATGTCTCTCAAATAACAAAACTCTTCCACACACTCAAGAGATCCACCAGCAAGTTCAATCTTTTCACGCCTGTCAATCTCCACCTGCTCTCTCTGACACACCGCACACATGAAATCAGCGTTATCTCGCAGTCTACCTCTAATACCACTACATCTCTTATGCACCCAATTATTACAGACACTGCACAAGATGGAATTACTTCCTATGCCCTTGTGGCAAATCGCACATAGCCATTCTCCTTCTTCTTTGACAGTACTGCCCCTAGCCCTGGATACCATCACTTTTGTTCTTTCTTCATTTACTCCTAAGCCCTTGTGCCCCATGCCATCTCTCCATTTCCTAAATAATGTAAAATGTACCCAATACAGTACTGGTATTTGTCCCTCAGCATCGATTTAAGTGTGTTTAATGATGGAAAGGGTCGATTGTAGCCAACCAGTTTTTAAAAAATAATTTCTGAAATTTGATTAAAGTACAACCTGTATGGTCTCTGTGTATTTTTACTGACTGCACTCTGTTGTGTGTAGCCTTTGGTAATCTATACATTTCAGTTCAGTTCCCTGTACAGCATCCCTTCACATACACTGTACCATTCACCTCATATGCTTTATACCTCTTAGGGGTCCCACCCCAAAATCCGAAAAATCTGATAATCCGAATGATTCTCGGTCCACTGCCATTCGGATTGATGGACTTTTATTGTACAGCTTATTAATTTTAGACATCTCAAACTTTAATAATTATTCTGGGTATCAGTGTCCCCATCCTGCACAGTAATTTATCATGTATGCCATCTCTGTACTGACCCTTTTCCTAGTCTGAAGTGCTGCTTTATACCTGGTACTCATTTTGTCTTAACTTGGCCCAGAGTTTTGTAATTTCTAGCTCAGTGGCTGAAAAAGACAATGCCCTGTACTCTGGCTGTATATTCTCTTCATAGCACCTCTTCTTGACTACTATTTTTTATTTCACTATAACCTGACATAAAATTGCCATCTCTCTATTGTAAATGCTGAGTTGTAACAACAGATTAGCACTAGAATATAATGCTAGTAAAAAAATATAATAATAATAATAATAATTCCTTTGGAGGGAATATAGAGCCATAGCATTGCCTTTTTCTGTCACGGGACTATGTGAAATAAGTGGCAACAGGAAAAAAAAATCTGGACCTTGTTAATGTAAAGGAAGCCTAGTATAACCTTCTAGTGTTTATCTTTTGCAACACCTCAGCATTCAAGATGAAGAGCTGACAGTTTTAGGCCAAGCAGAAGCAAGAGTAATATAAGGCACTCTTCCCCTGCAGGAAGTCTAGATGATGCTGTGGAAAAGACACTACAACAAGCAAAACTGCAAGAGGTGCCTTTTGTATTTGCACTGTCGCTGAAGAAACTGGGAGGCCTTACCCACATCAAGCAAAACATCTCCTGTGTTGGCATCATTAATTATCAGGGAGCTCAGGTGCAGTCACTTATGTTTGAATTCATGTGATGTTTGTGCTGGTATTGTTGGTTAGTTTGTGGAAGTAGTGTGTGGTGAGTAAGGATGGAGGCTGTGTGATGAGTAAGGATGGAGGCAGTATGATGAGTAAGGATGGAGGCTGTGTGATGAGTAGCATGGAAGCAATGTGATGAGTAACGATGGAAGCAGTTTGACGAGTAAGGATGGAAGTTTAATAGAGTGCAGGAAAAAAAAAATGGTACAATGAGATACACACACACACACACACACACACACACACACACACACACACACACACACACACAAAATCCCCTAGGCTCAGTAGGTTAAGGCAAGGATAATTTTTTTTTTTTTTTTTAAATGGTAACGACCTAAAATTGCCATCTTGTCATTGTGACTGCTAGGCTGTAACAGTAGATGAACACTAGAATATGGTACTTGTTGCAAAGAAGTGTGTGGAAAGTACAGTACTGTGTGTTGAGCTGTAGCATCGTCTTTTTCTGCCATTCAGCCACCTGTAGTAATCTGCAAAAGGACAAACATCTGGGCCAGGCTGAGGTAAAAAAAGGTATTGCTCCATGTCTGCAGGTAGCATTATGTAAGCAGGTGGTGAATCAGTAGAGAGGTGATCCACTATCCCAATGGACACAGATTTGAATCCCGGCTGAGGCATGGAATGGTTTAAGGGATTTGGATTTGACATGCCATAAAAACACCCCCACTAATACCATTACACCAGTCCTGTATGAGACACCCCTAGTATGTATTCAGTATGGGTGGCGGGTGTTAGTGATGAAGTGGTGACATGTGGAGGTCTATGGTTTGTAGAACTGCTGGGCCTCAGGGAAAGGACTGTTAAGCATATGTCCAGAGTCAGATACATTAAAAGAAAAAAGTATGAAGTAAAATGACGGTTTTGCATTTAAGCCATAATTGTCAGAGTAACATTTCACTATAGTCCTTTTGCCTTAACTTGGCCCAGGTTTTGATCCTTTTGCTGCCTATTTCACGTATCTCAGTGGCAGAATGAGACAGTACTTTGGCTCAACATGATTTCCATAGTACTTCATTTCTAGCATTATATTCTAGTGCTATTCTCATGTTACAACTCAGCAGTGAAGGTGGAGAGATGTCAGTTTTATACCAAGTTACAGTAGAAAGGGTAAAGTAGGGTGATGATGATGATGATGATGATGATGATGATGATGATGGTGATACAATTCTTAGATCCTGCCTCAACCTTGCTGTATGTGGGAATAAGGGTCTGGATGGTGATGATGATGTTGATGATAATGATGATTATGATGATTATTATTATTGTTATGACAATGATGATAGTGATGACAGCAATATGAGATTGTTAATGCTGTAGTGGCTGATGATGATGATTTGGATTGGCTTATTTTCAGGACTCCTTCCACAAGTTGATGGCTCTGATACCAGCTGCAAAGGAGAAGTACGGTGGAACCTCGGTCCTCGAATGTCTCACATGTCGAACAAATCGGACCTCAGCTAAAAAATTCAAGAAATTTTTGCTCCAGAGGTCGACCAAAATATCGGACCTCGACCAACCAGAACGTAGCCAAACGAAGGGAAGCTGGTTGACCGACAGTCACACGTCCACCTTTGTTGTTCGTCAACGTGGTTGTCCTGCTGTGCTTCACATTTTTCTTGATTCAGTGCAGTATTAGCCCCTAATAATGGCTCCAAAGAAAGCAAGTTCATCCAGTACGGCTACTGGCAGTGAAAAGAGGAAAGTAGTGTGGAAAATAATTGAAGAAATGGACAAATTATTGCTTATCTTCATCAATGAGAAACAGTTAGCAGGAGACAGTGTTAGTGTGTATATAATTTGTGAAAAGGCAAGAGAAATATACAGTCACCTCGTCAAGGAAAGCACTAGTACCAGTGCTGAAACTTAAATAGGTAAGCATCTGGGGTCTTGGAACGGATTAAAATGATTTACATTATTTCTTATGGGGAAAATTAGTTCGATCCTCGACCAATTCGGTCCTGGAACAGCCTTCCAGAACGGATTGTGTTCGAGGACCGAGGTTCTACTGTACCAGGCTTTGGTCAGGAGTCGCCAGCAGGCCATTATTCCCCTATCCACACCTCCCCCCCTGCTCCTCCCCCTTCGTCACTTCCTGACCTCACCCCTTCCCCCTCCTTGTCACCTTCCCCATCCTCCACACCCCCTCACATCACCCCTCCTGCTTCCTCACTCCCTGAACCCACCCTTTCCCCCTCCACCACACTGCCTCACCCCTATCCTCCTCCCTCCTCCATCCCTCCCACCACCGCTAACTCAACACACATCATTCCTATATCCTCTACAAAGGAATCCACTAATTGATATTCGAGTTCAGTTTATATTTGTGCACTGTTTTCTCTATTGTAAGGTTTGCTTGTGATTGTTTGTAAAGCATGGGAGTGTTGAAATGCAGTCCATCCAAATATAAATTGCTGTATATAATCTTTGTACTCTAACTTGGTCCAGATTTTTATTCTTTTGCAGCTTATTTTACATAGCTCAGTGGCAGAAAAAGACAATACTTCAGCTCTTCATCCTTTCCATGTAGCATTTCTTCATGACTAGCATCATATTCTAATGCTAATGTATTGTAAATCAACATTCATGATGGAGAGATGGCAATTTTATGCCAGGTTAGTGTAAAAAGAGTATAGGTGATGGAGTTAGAGTGATGTAATAATAAGAAGCAGTTGTAACCTCAGGATTATCTGACTGTGAACCCAGTGGACTGCAGGGTGAAGTTGCCACTCTCCTGCAGCCCATCATCCTCCATTTGAGGGGTAGGGAGGGCATTGAGGATGTTTGTATAACCAGGTAGCTTCACCACCTAGCTACATCAGTGCCACCACATGAAGGCATCCCTTTTCAGAATGAAAATGTTGTAATGCCGTCAATCCAAATATGAATGATAATTACGGATGTTAGGGTTCGAATGAAGGACTGTGGGGCAGGTGTGGAAGGGTTTAAGTCATGGCTGAGTGTAATTTGTACTGGATTATTGGTTGTTATTCAGACCTCCCACCAAATGATGCTTTCCAAGGAGGAAAATTACTATACTTTTTTTACTTTAACTTGGCCCAGATTATTGTCCTTTTGCTGTTTATTTCACATAGCGCGTTGATAGAAAAAGACAACAGTAAGGCTCCACCTCCTTTACCAAGCACTTTTCATACTGGCGCCCTATTTTAGTGTTAGTCTTATGTTACAACTAAGCATTCAAGAAGGAGAGATGGCAATTTTAGGCCAAGTTAGAGTAAAAAGAAAATAAGCTAAAAGGGGAAATCTTTTAAACCCCTGAATTATAAGTCGTGTGTTATTTTATTTATTTATATACTTACAGTAAACCCTCATTATACAATGCCTCATTGTACAATATTTCGCTTATACAATGTCAAAATTTTAGCACCCTATGCCCACTATACAATGGGAACGATTTGCAACAACGATGGATCATCCACGGCTCAGTGAACAGCGAATGTGCAAACGCAACAAAAACGTCCTCACACTGTCGGCATTAGACCACACACACTTGTCCACCGGTCCAGCCTCATTAGGTAGCCCTGCCCAGCCAGCTAGCCCAGTCTTATCGATTGGTTCAGCCTCATCAGCCAGCCCCACCCAGCCAGCTAACCCAGTCTCATCCGCCAGTCCAGACTCATCAGCCAGCCCCGTGCAGCCAGCCAGCCCTGCCCAGTCAGCCAGTTCTGCCAGTGATGAATGAGGGCTGTGAGGCCCTAACTGTCCCTTAGCCTCGGAGGGGACATCAACAATCTTATTTACTTAACCCCTTAAACGTGGCTGTGTATGGCCGATCCCCCCGCTGCGGCAGGGTTGTAGCGGGGTCAGTACCTGTGGGAAAATATTTGCCAAAAATCAGAGATTAACCCTAGAGCATTAAAATTTTTATGGCATATAGTTCTTTGTTCTTGCAGGTTTTTGTAGCTACACTTTCATGTTCTTTATGTGCTGTGTTTCTGTCAGTGCCATATTCTGTGTTTACGTGCATTTTTCTGCCTACCTTATACTGTTATGTTTTTTATGTGCTTTTATCTGCCAGCCTTCTTCAGTTATCCTCAGCTATGTTCTTCTCTTGACTCATTGCTTAGCCAGAGTTTTAAATCATGGCCTGTTCTCTCATCAGTTAAGGCAGCTCCCTAACACTTCTTCCCAAGTACAGTAATACCTCGATATACGATACCCCTAGATGCAATACACCGGCTTAACGATGGGGGTAGACGTACCACCATACCCCGCCCGATGATGGCTAAACCCTGGTTTACTGATGGGTTTTGATTTTTTACCGACTTTGATGATATTGTAGACTAAAATTGTGCATTTAGGTTGATTTATAAACTGTTTTTTGACCTAGATTAATGTGCTTTGGCCATAGGTGAGGTGAACATTGTCATTTTGGGGTACAGTTTACTAAGCTTGATGTTTTCCAGACATATTTGATGAATTTCAGATTTTATATTATTGGTTTTAGTGAGTTATTTACAGGTGTTAGATTTAGGTTAGCTTCCTTGACAGCTGTTAGGCCATTTAGATTGGCTTTAAACTTGTTTTGGGCTCATTTGGGTGGGTTTTGGGCTTGTTTTTTGGGGAAACCCAAGGCTGGTAAACAGTTCACAATGAAATACAATACATGTTAAAAGTACCCCGATATATGATACCCTGCCTAACGATGGGGTTTTACCTAACCAATTAGATTGTTGAACTGGGGTATGCCTGTAATTTATTTTGCTTATTACCCCTTGCTGTCCTTTTGTACATTATTTAAATCATTCTAATATCACCATACTCTTCCTAAAAAACGTACAAAATCCTATTAACCAGCTGTATCCAAAAATAAATAGCTAAGGACTAGGAAGAGAATACAAGCCATGTGTACAGTACCATGGCTCACCTCAGTTTGGGGATTCTTACAGAAAAAGGATGGCATCATTTGAACTGAGTGTTTGATTACATCTTTCAGTATGTGGCTTCATCTATTGTTTGTTTTCACTTTGCTCAGCTAGATATGAACTCAGGGGACTGGTGGGCAGCATCTCCTGAAAGGAGGATGGTGATCTGCTGCAGAGCGCTTGAAAATATGTTTCTGTAGACAAGAAAGCAGGGAAAGGATAATAGCTCAGGTAAATGAGAAAGCCTTCGTTGGTAGTGGGCAGTGGTGTTTAGCACAGGAGGCAGTCCAGCACCTGAGGCCTTGTGATGTGTTTTGCAGACCCCACACAGCTCTTATTTTTCTTTCTCTGACTGATGTATGAACGGTGGGAGTTTGTGACCACATACAGGGTAACACTGATATGTATATGCAGAAATAAACTGGTAAGGAAAGGTGCTTGGGTGTCTCCCTATCCAGTGGGAATATGACTTATTCTTTTACTTAGTCACACTTGTGTGAGCTGCCTAGTGTGGGCCAACTGGTCTACTGTAATATATTACCTGTATTTCTTTGATGGGTGATGGGAGGTTGGAAATACTACAAAATAATATAAAGGTGGAACCAGCAAAGGATTGAGGTAAGTCAATGTGAAGGTAACTGGAGTGAGGTAAGTTGCCTAAACAATATAATAATACTGATCCAAGAGTAGCCCCATACAGCAAGAGAATTGAACACTCCTTGAAAAGTACAACAAAAGAAGCTTTAAGGTATTGGAAACCCCATATAAATAAAGATCTGTCAAAAGCTGCCAAAATATAATTTAAAACATGTAGAGAACATCCCAGTACTGGTAAGAGGAGGGAAGGAGACTGGTGAAAAGGAGGAGGAGGAGGTTGAGAGATGGGAGAAGGGGCAGAAAAGGAATTATGCATTAATGAAAAAAACGAGAAGAGGAAATCATGGAAAGGGGGAGGAAAAAGGTAGAACAGTAATGCATTAATGAAAAATAAAAAAAGAGGAAAAGAAAATGAAGAAAGGAAAGATGGGAGGAGACGGGGCAGAAAAAGAATGCATTAATGAAAAAAAAAGGAAAGCAAAGAAAGATGGAAGGAGAAGAGGCAGGAAAGGAAAAGTCTTACAGAGGAGGAGAAAAGGAAGGAGAGGAGATGGGACAAAAAAGGAATACAAAAAGTTATGTGGAGGAAAATGAGACAGGGAGGAAGCAGAAAAGGAATACAAGAATTCTTATAAGAAGGAAAATGAAAGGAGGAAAGATGGGAGAAGAAAAAGAAGAGATAGGAGGGGAATAGGAAAGAAGAGGGCAGATATATATTAAAAAATAGTCTCATCTCACAAGGAAGGGAAAATATAAGTATTGAGAGTGAGGCTGGTATAACTTCCGTGCAGCCATGATTACTCAAATTTATACTAAGTGGAAAGGATGGGTGTAAAGTCATGGAGGAGATTTTTAATGTGTTAGTAAGTGGTTGAACGGTTTCAACAAGTATATTAGTGTTGTGAGAGAGAGAGAGAGAGAGAGAGAGCTTTCTTTCACTGCGATTCAAGTGGGCATTCTCGTTCATCCAGCCAGGCCATATCTTAGGCCTGTTTTGGCTGCTGCTTCATTTATCCTCCTCCCTTTCCCTCCTGATATGGCTCCGGGGATGAAAGAGGAGTGGAGGTGCAAGGGAGGCTTGAGAGAGATGGAAGGAGGAAGCGAAATAGGAGGGTCAAGATAGGAAGGAACTTATAAGAATCTGATTGCTGCTTCCTATCCCTTTCTCTCTATCTCTTGGGAAATGACTGGAGAAATGAAAGGAGTGGAGGGGTAATGAAGGTAAAATACCCGCCGCCGCCGGACCACTCACCCTGCCGCCCCCCACCCCACCACCAAGCCACCACCACACCACCACCCCAGGAGGACATCACGGCGGGGTTAGTGACCCAGGACAAGAGGGTCACCAGGACACCCCTGTCCAGAGTCCTTCTTCCCCGCAACTGTCACAACACCAGGTGAGTGGGAAGAGGCAACGACCCTGCAGGCGGGGCAGCCTTCACCAGGTTCGGGGTGGGACTGATCCAGTGTCAGTCCCAGGCAACACCGCGGTACAGCCACCGTATGTACCGGGGAAGGAGCGGTCACTGTTCGTCCTTCAGTTCTTCCCCTTGTGACAAGGCCACCGTACGTGAAGGGGGAGGAAGTGGCCACCGTACACCCCTCAGTCACAGCCACCTCTGGTGACGGCCTCGGGGAGTTAGTTATTGAACGCGCCCCGACTGGCAGAGAGAGGAATAGTGGAACCGCGTTCACGGCCAACGTACGTGACGGGGAGGGAGTGGCCACCGTACGCCCCTCATCCACTATTGCCTCCTACTACACGAGTAACACCTCAGTTACTTCCCAAAGGGCAGGCAGGCCCACGGCTACGGCCTTTGTACTTACCAGGGTAAGTAGACCCTCGGCTGTGGCCTCTGTACGTACCGGAGAGGGCGCTGCCCCCGTGCACCCCCCTCCTGCCTTTTCCTCCTACTGGAATAACACCGTGTTCATGGCCACCATACGTGACGGGGAAGGAGCGGCCACCGTGCGCCCTTCAGTTACTTCCCGGCAGGTAGGCAGGCACACGGCTACGGCTGCAGTGAGTGCAAGGGTAAGACCATACCTATCAGATCCGCCTTCCACCAGTCGCAAGTATTTTCACTGCTGAATTGCTGGCCATTTTACTGGCCCTTCGTGTTATATACCGATCATGGTTACACACTTTTGTTATTTTCACAGATTCACTTAGTGCACTACATGGTATTCAGTCTATCCCCGCTAGTGCTGAAGATACAGGAATGGCTGTTCCGCATTAACACCAGATTGAAGTCTGTCTCCGCTGGGTCCCAAGCCATGTTGGAATACCGAGTAGTGAGAGGGTTGACTGCCTAACACGTGCAGCTGTCACCTCTTGCTCTGTCACACCTCATCCTATCCCGGCAACTGATTATTTCCCGATTGTTACCCGTCTCCTTGGCCAGCGGTGACAAGCAAAATGGACGTCTACAACTGATAACAAACTCCGCGCCATCAAACGTACTGTCACTCACTGGCAGTCGTCCTCGCATTGCAACAGGCGTTGGGAAACAGCCCTAGCCCGTCTGCGCCTTGGCCACACGCGGATCACACATGGCTTTCTAATGTCAGGAGGCACTCCTCCGATCTGTCAATATTTTCAGGCCCTACTCACGGTCCACCATCTTTTGCTTGACTGCCCTCCGTTCCACGTCGTGCGCAGACGGACTCTCCCGTTCCTTTACTTCCTTGGACGTGCCCCTACCTTAGCCGATCTTCTTGGTGAATCCCCTATGTTTTCCATCACACACCTCATGCGCTTCCTATCTCAAACCCGTATCTTGCCTCACATTTAGTGTCTTCCCCGTCTTCCCCTCTACCTTTATTCCACCATAGCATACCCGTCATTTTTTATGCAGCGGTTTTAATGCCATATAGTCCTCTTGGGCTTGTTGCCAGTCCTTATTACTTACTTCTTCTCTCTCTCTCTCTCTCTCTGCCGATGCTGGAGTTTGAATATAAAGTGTTACTGTACTGATAGTTTCCACTGAAGATTTAAGTGTCTTGTTGATATTAAAAAAAAAAAAGACAAGGCAGATTGGTAGGTAGATAGTCAGGCTGGCAGGTAGGCATAGGCAGGTAGGTAGGTAGGCAGACAGGTAGGCAGGCACAGGCAGGCAGGTAGGTAGGTAGGCAGACAGGTAGGCAGGCAAACATGCAGCTAGGTAGGCTGACAATTGGGAGGCTGGTAGGTAGACAGGCAGATAGGCAGGCAGGCAGGCAAGCAGACTGGACAACAGACAACACACTAGACAGCAGACTGACATTACCTGTGTATATTACTACTGTTACAACTACTACTACTACTACTGCTACAACAACTACTACTACTACTACTGCTGCTGCCACCACCACCATCACCACTACCACCACCATGGTCGGGGTTGGGATACATGCCAGTAAAAAGGATAAATAAAGATGTATTTCAGGTGAACATCATCAACCCAGACGACTAGATTAGCGTTGGGAGTATGGAGGGTGAGAGACTAACTAGGAGAGTGTATGTGAGCGAAGTGGAAGGGTGGGAGAGGGAGGGGGAGACCGAGGAGGAGATGGAGGCATGGAGAAGAGAGGTGTATGAGAGAGGGGGATGTAAGATGGGTGTATGGAGGGTAAGAGACTAACTAGGAGAGTGTATGTGAGCGAAGTGGAAGGGAGGGAGAGGGAGGGGGAGACCGAGGAAGAGATGGGGGGATGGAGGAGAGAGGTATGAGACACGGGGTGAAAGCTGGGAGTATGGAGGGTGAGAGACTAACTAGGAGAGTGTACGTGAATGAAATGGAGGGTGGAGAGGGAGGGGGAGACCGAGGAGGAGATGGTGGAATGGAGGAGAGCGGTAGGATAGGGCCTATAAGAGAGAGGGTGGGATGTAACTTGGGAGTATGGAGGGTGAGAGACTAACTAGGAGTATATGTGAGTGAGATGGATGGGGGAGAGGGAGGGGGAGACCAAAGAAGAGATGGAGGGATGGAGTAGAGAGGTACATAAACGGGGGGGTGTAAGATGGGGGGAGGGTAGCGACATGGCAGGGGACAGGGTGATATGGAGATGATTTGTATGTGGCCACTCCTTACGCAAATGAAGGCGTCTGACTATAGATGGATATATAGATAGGAATAATACTAAAGGTAAACATTAATCAGCATAATAAAAACAAGTATTTTATCTCGACCTAGAGAAGCTTCGAATCCCGTCAGTCACCCTCTAACCGTGAGAGGGGGAGGACGCTCGAGCTGTGTGTCTATTCTCAGTGTTGATAGTGTTTCAACAGCTTGCCCATCTTGCCGAGATGAACAAAGGTGAGGCAGGATATTGTTCATCAGTTCTTTGATACTGCCTGTTCTTTCAGTTGAACCATCTATCAATCTACAGTATTGCCACACGCCTTAATTACGTAAGGGGTGGCCACAACCTAATCGCCTCCTTGTCGATCTGTCCCCCACCAGTTCACTGCCCTGCTCCCAGCTCACACCGCCCTCTCTCATATACCTCTCCACTCTATCCTTCCATCTCATCCTTGGCCTCGCCCTCCATATCCGCCCCTCCACCTCACATACACTCTTCTCGTCAGTCTCACTCTCTCCATCCTCTCCACATGGCCAAACCACCTTAATGTGTTTCTCCTAACCAATCTTTATTCGTGTGAAAAGTGGTGTGGAAATAAGTTATCTGAGAGGAATGTGGAGCTACGTGGAGAGACAGACAGGCTGACAGGTTGCCGCTCCGTGGAAATCGTCTGCTAATGTGGAAAAACAAATAAGCGACGGACATGCAGTTCCGGTCTAGCAGCCGTAGGAGGATCACTGCCGGCTTAGTGAGACCTTCCCAGCTATGCCCGACCAGCGATCTACTGCCACCGCCTACGACCCGTTGAGGGGGGCATCCAGCAGTAGTAGTTCTAGGCCGCCGGGAGTCACGAAGATCACTGGTGCGGTGGTGTGGTTCAACGTGAAGTCTGGGTACGGCTTCATCAAGCGCCGGGACACCGGTGCTAATGTTTTCGTGCACAGACTCCGGATCGTTGCACCTAACCCCCGACACTTTCGGCGCTCTCTTGGCGAGGGTGAGGCTGTGGAGTTTCGGCTCCGTCAGTCACCCAAGGGTCTCGAGGCTACGGATGTCACTGGGCCGGGAGGTGCTGCTGTGCAGGGCTCTGCCCATGCACGGCGGCGCCCCACGGCCCAGAGACGCCAGTCTCGTGATCCTGGGTGTTCTGGGGAGACTAATCTCCTGGTCTCGATGTGCGTCGCTACGGCACAGGCTTTTTGTGGGGGTGACAAGGCTCTGTTGCACGTTCTCCTCCCTCAGATCCTTGAGGAGAACGGGCTACCAAGACTTGTCATCCCCCAGAGCTTTGTCGGAGACTCATATTCAGCCCCTCGTCCAGATCGTCGTCCCCGGCGGCCTCCTGCGCAGCCCAAGTCCCGGCCACCTCCACCTCGGCCCCGCCGTACACCGCGCAAACGGCTGTGCCTGGACGGACCCCTCAACAGGGCGACTGGCTCGTCTGTCTCTCCCCCTACCGACCCGGCACCGATCACGGCCATGGAGCTTGAC
>NW_027642211.1:0-4995 GCF_032717465.1 Coenobita brevimanus
AACTGGAGTTGTTCAGGAGATGGCTGGTAGAGTTGAGCAGAGGGTGTTGCGATGGTTTGGGCATATGGAGAGAATGGATAATGAGCGATTGGTGAAAAAGATAACTAGATCTGATGTGAGAGGTGTAAGGCTGAGAGGAAGACCACGAATAGGATGGATGGATAGTGTGAAGAGAGCGCTGGATGCGAGAGGGATGTCTGTCGAGCAAGGAAGAGTGGCTGTGCGTGACAGAAATAAATGGAGAGAAATTGTGAATAAATAAGTGATGACGCAGCCCTGAGGGGATATTCTCCCGCATTTGGTCTGATCAGCTAGTCAGGTCAGGTGCGGGTAAGGGGATGGGTATGTTATGATGTGGCAGGGGTAAACCAGCTCTGCTGTCGGGCCCTGCTGCGGATGTCACTGATTGCATTGCGCAGTTGACCCTTGTGCGGTGTGGTGCGTTGAGGATCTGTCCGTTCTCCCCTTTGGGGCTAAGATGTGAATGAATGTGTTTAAATGGATGAGTAAATGGAGAGTGTGTCGTCCTGTCTCGGCTACCTCCCTTTCCTTGGGGGAAGCAGCCTAGGTATATAGATAGATAGATAGTGTAAAGACTGGAGTTATACTGTAAATCCTTATTATTGAATATTAATTTAGTTCGTGAGATTCATATTTCTGAAAAGTGTAACAATATTCTTTGAATATTTAGTTTGAGAAGATTCATATTTCTGTTGATATAGATCCTCATTATATTTTGTTTGGTATCATTCCCGATTTGAAGTGTAGTCTGTATCTCAGTTCTGAATACTTGGTGAATTTTAGGTTAAGTCATACCAAGTTTTGAATTTTGTTATCCTCCAAGGAGTGGTACAGTCGAGATTGAGTGGCCCGCAAGGTGTGCTAATATCTAACTACTCGCGCCCTCTCACAATAAGATCACACTGCCACACTTCCCATAAACCCTCTAAGATCACGCTACCTCATTTCTCATAAAGCCATATATTCTCAAATAAGATCACGTTACCCTATTCCTCATAATTTCTCTTATTCCCAGCATTCATACTGGTAGTGAATCCAAAAATTCCCGTTGATACACTCGTGGCAGTAGTAAAATTTCTTATATTACACTGATGACAGCAGTGGTGACGAAAACTTGCAATACACATCAGGTCACTGGGGTAGCTCAGGTCATAGGTGAGGGACAGGATGTAAGTGGGAGCGTTGTTCAGGTGATGGAGATTAACTCAGGTCCGGTAAAAAGCAGCCGTTCGGGCAGTGTGAAATATGACGAGTTAGTAAATATAATACACAGATGCCAAAATAGATATGTCCATTCAAAACCGCATAGAATGAATAATTCAGAACCAAGATGGCTAAACAACAGATTAAAAACTCTCATAGGCCACAGGAAGGGTATATATAGAATAATAAAAAGCGGAGAGGAACACTTACGTAACCAGTACGCGATTTTGAATAGGGATGTAAAGAGGGAGATACGGAAAGCAAAGCGAGGTTATGAATGTATGGTTGCTACCGAGTCGAAAGAAAATCCCAAGGGTTTTCGCTAAATGTACCGTACGAAAAGTAAAGATAGGATAGGACCTCTCAGAACAGAATCAGATGACATTACCAGTGAAGATAAAGAAATGTGCTCTATCCTAACTAATTATTTCGTATCAATATTTACCAAGGCAAATCTAGACTTGATCCTTGAAGCAGCAAATATTTACGATGATAACGCAGACAATATTCTTAGTAAAGTGACCATTAGTAAGGAGTATGTATTGAAAGAAATTAATAAGTTAAAACCTCAGAAATCGCCAGATACGGACGATATGGATGCAAAAATTTTTAAAGAAACCAAAGCAGAGTTTGGTCAGCCACCTTTAACGTTATTTAATGATTCTTAAAATGCAGGAGAAGTTCCAGAGGTGTGGAAGACTGCAAACGTAGTGCGCTTTTTTTTTTAAATGGATGACAAAGTATCTGCGTTGAATCATCAGGAAAAATACTAAAATTAATTTTGGCAATTGAAATAAGGGGAAACTCAGAAAGATTTAATCTTGTAAATGAAAGTCAGCACGGATTCAGGCAAGGGCGGTCCTGCCTCACGAACCTGTCATTCTTCTCGGAAGTCTATGAGGCAGTAGATAGAGATAAAGCTTACGATATTATTTATTTGGAATTAGTAAAGCTTTTGATAAGGTCCCACATGAATGGATAGTTAGAGAGGTTCGAACCCACAGTATAGACGGCGATATCTGAAAATGGATAAAATCTTGGCTGAAGGGATGTAAGCAGAGAGTAGTAATAAATGAACCTAAGTCAGATTTGGGATTAATAAATAACGGTTTACCATAGGGATCAGTACTCGGTTCCTTATATATATATATATATATATATATATATATATATATATATATATATATATATATATATATATATACACTGCTCCCTTAACAGAGACACCCGCATATGTTAAAAATCCACAGATATCTGCTGCCCCCTCAAAAACACCCCTTGACCCCACCTTAAACCTTTGGCTGCAGCGGCTGTGATGACAACTTACTGACTGTGCTCATTGCAGAGAAAGAGGAAAAAATATTGTGTGTTTTCTGCTCGTATTTTAACCCACTTATCGTTAATCTTGAGAGCTAAAATTTTGTCAGACAAACATCAATCTTTCTACTATCGTTTGCAACAAACTGCATGTCCGTAGGCACTCCAAGCACGGAGAACGATTTGAGAGATTACAAGTCGTGTTTTGACTCTAATGCAGGGAGGTGGAAATCTCCACCAAACCACAAAATTTTGTCCATACAAAATAGAGTTACAGCCACATTACCTCATCCCAGTAACTGCAGTAATAATAAAAATAGAACACTTCTAGCCAGTGTCCTAAGATTTTGTTACGATATTACAGTGTTTAGACTTTTGCAAAACAGTAACAATGTGAGAAAAATCATTACAAACTTTATCAAACTTCATGAATGACTTTTATTACCACTTACTTTTATAAAGCTTATTTATATAATGTCATGAGTCATTTCATAGCATTGATGCACAGTTTGCAACTGCAAAAATGTTCGCTAGCAAATGCGTTTAGCATCATGACTTCTCTGATCATCGCAAAAATATCACCAAATCACTTGTATTTTATCACAGTAATTCACAATATAATATAATATAACACTTTCAGTCACTCTCGTATGATGTCAGTGCGATTTGGGTGTGTATTGCTTCGTATTATTTACGAGAGAGATGGAGGGGGGGAGGGTAGTATACCGGTTTAGACCAGCTCATCGGGTAAGAGAGAGGAGGAGGAGGGGGGGAGGTCAGCAAACCAGCCGTGATTTCGCGAGAATTAAAAGTCAACCGAAGTTTACTTCTGTTGACTTTTTACGTCATAATGTTGACTTCGGCGCCATTTTCTTGTCCAGGCGAGGACAAAATCCAACATTGTGACGTCATCAAATTCCAACCGGGACCCTTCAAGTTGACTTCGACTCAACAATGGTTGGGAGCAGTGTTGCCCCCTTCCAACCTCTCGCTGTTGGATCGCAAACGTAAACACAGCTCAACTGATTCTCAGTACTTCTCCACATTCTTCCCACTTTTCCTCATATTTAAGGGAGATTCAAATCTGTCCATAGCACAAAATCGTTACTTTGTTTGCTATCCTTTGAGTCCAGGACTGCTAAACCTTTTCGCAGAAGGACAGAAATTTGCACTAAGCAAGAACTGCCCGCCTCATTGCAATGCCAACTATTTATGGCGAGATACAGAGTGATCTGTATCTCACGTCCTTTTGCAAGGTTAGCCTGTTAAGTCACGGCGGTTCACTACTCGTACATCAAGAAGAGTCTTTGACAGTGAGATTAAGGGTAATGCTGGAAGAGGTAGCTCATATGTGGCACTGAAAAAGGGAATCCAACAGAAATTTGAGAGAGAGAGAGAGAGAGAGAGAGAGAGAGAGAGAGGTGTCAGCGAGGAGAGGTATAGAACAGTACAGTACACGAAGACACACTAGCGATGAACCAGTTGTCTAATGGCCATCTCCTGTTGAGGGTTCCCAGGAAGCAGCAAGGCTTTGGTGATGATGATAAGATTGATGGTGATGATGATGATGATGATAAGATTAATGGTGATGATGATGATGATGATGATGCTATGTTAAGATGGCACTCTCAGCAGGTAAAAACTTTGCTTTTAACTTATTTTATAAGTTTGGCCGACAAAATTTATTTCATCCCCATGCCGACAAAGTTTATTCCGTCCCAATACCAGACGGTTATTGCCTGAACATTTTTCATCGGTTATACCACACGTTGCTGCATTTTTTTTTTTTTTGCGTTTCCCTACCATATATGTGTGTTTACATTTACGTAATGGTAAAAATAAAATAACCTAACACTGATTAATTTTGTATGATCTGGTTTCAAATTAGAGAAACAGTTTAGCGTTAGCTAGAGCAGAATATCGGAGTTCTCCCGCCCACGATAGGACTGTCGGTACCAGCATCAACACTATTCGTTAGCCTTCCATGAACATCCTCTTAGCGAAAGTCGTCTGGCACTTGGTAGAATAGAATAGAAGAGTTGCCCAGACGGTTTAAGGTTTAAAACATCCAAGGTCCTGTAATTCATTCTCAGCTGAATCATGCATCATCTTCCATAAGCTGGAAGAGAATACATGTACTATACTTATTCTTATCCAGGCATGACTTGTAGTAAGGATATTAACGCTCAGACACCTATGATTCACTCTCACCTGGAAACTACCCTCTAGTCCAATTGGAGAAGGATACTAGAGATATCCCGATGACGAGATGGTTAAATATTGCGTTTTAGTTGCAACGATCCGTGGTCATTTACAGTGTTTTTGCGACTTTGACCCATACTTATTAGCTATCAGATAGGCCTCCACTAGTCACTCAGCAAACCCTTTAGTTACACTCTAGGCACGATAACCAAGTGCTGGCCAGGGACGCCTTCACGTGATGGTACTGACGTA
>NW_027642212.1:0-37091 GCF_032717465.1 Coenobita brevimanus
CGTCGGAGGTCAACCTTACATAGCCTATGTCCGAACTGGAGGTCATGTGAGTTTCCATGCCAAACATTGGGCTGCAGGGTTACCAGGTCCTGGCTCTGGCCAAAAAGGCGGACACAATTAGCTGTGACCTCAAATGACCCAAATCTGAATTTTGACCCTCCTAAAACTATACTTGGGTCACCCTGATTCAGAATATAAATGGGTCTGGGGGTCTCTGTCCCTTGATTTGGGCGTGATTGAAGGACAAACAAAACAAACAAACATTACAACTCTTGTATATATATATATATATATATATATATATATATATATATATATATATATATATATATATATATATATATATATGTATGTACAAATGCTCTGTAAAAATCAAAATCAGTATGTATGTACTGTATTTATGTATGCTGTTACATAGTTTAAGATTTCACCATCCTTTGTGTAATTTTAACGCACAGTTGCTGCATGTTTGATCACGAGCGTGTTCTGCCTCAGTCCCCCCCCTTCTACCGTTAAGTTAGTAGAGTAAGTCGTTACTCTCTGTTATTCAGAGCGGGATTTTCAGCTTTTTGTCCCCATGGCTTCTGGTTTGCGCGTCCTTTCTTGCAAGTTGTATCAAGCTCTCCTAGCCCCTATATAATTGAGCTCAGTCTCTGCATCATTGCCACTTAGATCTGCTCCTCATTTTGTTCACATCTCTGTCCTCCCTGTACAGATATTATTTTGTGAGTGCTCAAGAAATCTCCAAACATCTAGCAGCTGTGTGTAAATTGAGTATAACTGTTGTATTTTTTCTTGCACTGTGTAGCATAAGGTTAATTCTTAGGCCTAGTGAAGTGTTTGTGATTAATGTGGGGTTTTATGTCAGTCATTTTTGATAATAGTTTGTATCTGTAATAATTTATCTGGTATTCACTGAGTATTATATGCTATCTCATTTATCAGGGCTGACTTAGATAAATTTACTCTTGCTAATTTCGTGTTAATAGAGGCTATTGCAGTTAACCATATATTTAACCTGTTTATTTGCCATTACATTATCCTTATGAGTCCTGAATGTTTTGTTGTTAGTTTGAGCATTAAACTTTAACTTGTAATTTTACCTAACTCTTTTGTTTGAACCTGGAACTTTACGGGACAGTAGTGATTTTTAGCATTCTCACTTAAAGTGTACATTATCTTTCTCTGTTCCGTAGCATAAATTTGGCGACCTCTTATCAGGATATTCAGGATATTATCATAAGGATATTGCTTGATATTTTGTGACTGTTACTTATTAATTATGTCTACTATTACTACACTTGATGAAGCCAAAGATTTTTTGTCAAATGTGCAAACAGTGTGTAATGTAGAAAACAGAACAAAGAATGAACTTAAGCTTGTTGCTCAACAATTGGGAATTGTTGTTCGCTCTCATCATTCTAAAGATCAGATTGTTGACATGATTAATGAAAGCTTGTTTAATGTAACTTCTCCAAATGAGCAAACGCAGATTGAATTAGCTAAGTTACACCTAGCCCTGCAGGAGTCTCGTGCTAAAGAGGCGGAGGCCCGTTCTGAGGAGGCTGAGGCACAAGATGAAATTGCTAGGATTCAGGCAGACCATGAGTATCGCATGAAACAAGGTGGAACTGGATCATCTAGCTCTGATGATTTTGATGTGGCTAAAAATGTTAAACTTGTCCCTCCTTTTAATGAATCTGATTTAAAAAAAGTATTTTCAGTTGTTTGAGAGGGTAGCTACAGGTTTTAATTGGCCCAAACAGAATTGGCCAGTACTCCTTCAAACTGTTCTCACCGGTAAAGCTCAAGTAACTTATGCATCTTTGGCATCTTTGCCTCAGGATCAATCTGATAATTATGATGTAGTTAAGAGCTTGATTCTTAAGGCCTATGAGCTTGTTCCTGAAGCCTATAGAGTAAAATTTAGGACAACTTACAAGCAAGATAAGCAATCCCATGTTGAGTATGCAAAAATCAAAGAAGATCTGTTAGAGCAGTGGTTAAATTCTAAGAATGTGGATTCTGATTTTGACAAATTTAAGCAGATGATTTTGCTGGAGGACTTTCAAAAGGTGTATTTATAAAGATGTAAGCCTATATCTTGATGAGAAAAGAATAGATAATTTGTCTGATGCTGCAGTTTTAGCTGATGAATATGTTCTCACTCACAAGAGATATTCTAGAGAAAAAGGGAAAGCTGAGAGTAAGTAATGTTGCCTCTACTCAGAGTACAGGTAACAGGAAAGAGAATAAGGATGATGTTTCTCAGGAAGTAAATACCAGCTTCACCTCTAGATTTCAGAAAAGTAAATGTACTTATTGTAGTAAGCTTGGTCATACTACGGAGAGATGTTTCAGGAGACAGCGTGATGTGAACAAAAAGGAGTCTTTAAATATTCAGTCAATTGGTCTAGTGTCCACCCTTGAGAGTTCCCAGAATTCTTTAACTGAGTTAACGGAACCTGCTTTGAGGGGTAACTTAAATTCTCATGATGGAGCTCCTCTTGAGCAGTAACGTGGGTGACACTCTCAAGAGTTCATGTGCTAATTTCCTGTCTGATGGTTTTGTCAGTCCTCTGGACAGTAATGACAGGAAATCAGTTAAAATATATCGTGATACAGGTGCTTGCCAATCCCTTATGCTGACCAGTGTTCTAGGCTCTAATGTTAATTCCTCTGATGAAACTGTAATCTTACAAGGTGTAGGGAATAATTACTTCTCTGTTCCTCTGTGCAGAGTGAATTTAGAGTCTGGTTTTGTTAATGGTTCCGTTATGGTTGGGTTGGTTGAGACACTCCCAATGTCAGGTGTAACTTTCTTACTTGGAAATGATATTGGTGGAAGTCAAGTGTGTCCAGCTTCTCAGTTGTCTAGTGAGTCAGTTGCTGGGTCCCAGGATTGTGATGTCCCTGATGTGTTCCCTGCATCTGCTGTCACTAGGGTAAGTCTAAAGTTACTGGTGATTTAGAGGATAATGATGATGATGATGTTATCCTAGCTGACACTTTTCTTGCTAATTTGGACCACTCACCAGATGAGGCAGTACCCCGTAGTGTTGATAATTTGTCTCGTCAAGAGTTGGTTGAGTTGCAGGTTGCTGACCCTGAGTTGAAACGTCTAGCTAACTCTGCTTACAGTGGAAGAAGAGTCAGCCGGTGCTTCTACTTGTTATTATGTAAAGTCAGGAGTACTTATGAGGAAGTGGAGACCCTCAACAGCATCAGCCGACTGTGAATGGGAGGTTGTACATCAAGTTGTCATCCCTCGTGTTTGTAGGCAGGATATCATTCGAGTGGCTTATGATTCCAGTTTGGCAGGACACCTTGGAGGAGGAAGACTGTGGCACGCATTTTGAAACACTTTTACTGGCCAGGTATCTTCAGGGATGTTTCCTGGTATTGTAAGTCTTGTCACACCTGTCAAGTTGTGGGGAAGTGTAATCAGACTGAAAAGGTTGCACCTCTAGTTCCCGTTCCTCCTTTTGAGGCGCCTTTCACCCGTGTGTTGGTGGATATTGTGGGCCCTCTTCCTAAGACTTCTTCAGGATTTTCTTATGTGTTGACCCTGATTGATATGGCTACTCGTTATCCTGAAGCCATTCCACTTAGAAATATCTCAGCAAAGAATGTGGTTAAGGAAATGCTAGGGTTCTTCACACAAAGTTTGGTCTGCCCAAGGAGGTACAGTCAGACCGGGAAGTAATTTCATGTCAAACGTTTTCAAGCAGTCTCTGAAAGAGTTGGGCATCACCCAGATCACGTCTTCAGCTTACCATCCCCAGACCCAAGGAGCGTTGGAGAGATATCATCAAACACTCAAATCGATGCTCAAGAAATACTGTTTGGAACACCAGAAAGACTGGGATAAAGGTCTTCCATTCGTCGTATTTGCCGCAAGAGAATCTCCAAATGAATCACTGGGCTTCTCACCTTTTGAACTACTGTTTGGCCATGAAGTAAGAGGACCCCTTAAGTTACTCAAGGAATGCTGGCTGTCGGAGGAAGATGACGTCAACCTGCTGGAGTATGTGATGAAGTTCAAAGAACGGCTGTCCACTGCTTTACAGCTGGCGAGAGAGAATTTAGGAGCTGCTCAGGAGAAGATGAAGACTTGGTATGATAAGAAGTCCAGGTTACGCCTCTTTCAGCCAGGAGATCAGGTTTTGATTCTGCTACCAGTTCATGGGCAACCTCTTCAAGCCAAGTTTAGTGGCCCTTATTTCGTGGAGAAGAAACTCAGTGATGTCAACTATGTCATCGCCACACCAGATCGTAGAAAGAGCAAGCAACTGTCACATCAACATGCTAAAGTTATATCACAGGCGGGACGAAAATAATCCAGTCTGCACTGTAGCTGTTCCACCCGAGTCTGCAAGTGAAGCTCTCCCATGCAGTATGAGCCTGAGTGATAGTTTGGGGAAGAATCCTGATATCATGAATGATCTCCAGACTAAGCTTTCTCATCTACCTCCCAAGGAAAGGCAGGAGTTTTCGGCATTACTGCAGGAGTACCCACAAGTGTTCCGTGCCACTCCAGGAAGAACCACTGTGTTGATGCATGATGTCGATGTTGGAGACGCAAAGCCAATTAAATTGCCTCCTTACCGTGTGAACCCAGTGAAAGTTCCTCTCATCCAGAAGGAGCTTGGCTACCTGTTGGACCACAAGATGATTGAGCCCTGTCAGAGTGAGTGGAGTTCTCCTGTCACTCTGGTCCCTAAGCCAGGTGGGTCACAGCGGCTTTGCATCGACTACAGACGTGTTAATCAGATAACTAAAACAGACACTTACCCTCTCCCTCGTGTGGAAGATTGCATAGACAAGATCGGAAAGGCTAGGTACATAAGTAAGTTTGATTTGTTAAAGGGATACTGGCAAGTACCTATGACTGAACGTGCTAGGGAGATCTCATGTTCTGTAACATTAGGAAAGACATTTGCATGTTCTGTAACGCCATGTACAGATTGTTTTAGAGTAATAAGAAATTTCCTTTGTAAATTTCTTTTTCTTTGTGGGAGGTGTTACATAGCCTATGATTTCATCATCCTTTGTGTAATTTTAACGCACAGTTGCTGCATGTTTGATTAACAGTGTGTTCTGCCTCAGTCCCCCCTTCTACCGTTATAGTAGAGTAAGTCGTTCTCTCTGTTATTCAGAGCGGGATTTTCAGCTTTTTGTCCCCATGGCTTCATTTGCGCGTCCTTCTTGCAAGTTGTATCAAGCTTTCCTGGCCCCTGTATAATGAGCTCAGTCTCTGCATCATTGCCACTTAGATCTGCTCCTCATTTTGTTCACATCTCTGTCCTCCCCTGTACAGATATTATTTTGTGAGTGCTCAAGAAATCTCCAATCATCTAGCAGCTGTGTGTAATTTGAGTATAACTGTTGTATTTTTTCTTGTACTGTGTAGCATAAGGTTAATTCTTAGGCCTAGTGAAGTGTTTGTGATTAATGTGGGGTTTTATGTCAGTCATTTTTTTTATAATAGTTTGTATCTGTAATAATTTATCTGGCATTCACTGAGTATTATCTGGTATCTCATTTTATCAGGGCTGACTTAGATAAATTTACTCTTGCTAATTTCGTGTTAATAGAGGCTATTGCAGTTAACCATATATTTAACCTGTTTATTTGCCATTACATTATCCTTATGAGTCCTGAATGTTTTGTTGTTAGTTTGAGTATTAAACTTTAACTTGTAATTTTACCTAACTCTTTTGTTTGAACCTGGAACTTTACGGGACAGTAGTGATTTTTAGTATTCTCACTTAAAGTGTACATTATCTTTCTCTGTTCCGTAACAATGCACACACACACACACACACACACACACACACACACACACACACACACACACACACACACACACATATTCGCTCATGAAAAGAAAAGACTATGCAAGTGGAAAAGATTGTTTAAGGTTTTAAAAGAAGAGCATCATACTACGGCAGTTACGAAAACAGTCTCTACAGATTAGTATAGTTGTTTAAGAGCAGGAAAAGCATGTGAAAAAATAATGCCATTTAAGAGGTTAAGAACACAGTTATAAGACCGTCACAGATCTCGAGCAATACGATAAGAGGATGAAAATCACAAAACTGAAGCAAATTGAGAGTTCACGAGCAAAACGAAGAAAAAACGCGAAAGAGTTGGAGCATCAGAGAGTAAGAGGCTGGCCCGGACATACCAGCTCCCTTTACGACCCATCCAATGTCCACTTGAGCCCCGTTTTTGATGTTACGACCGTCCACAGTACAGTCCCTCCCTACCCCGAACCGTCCTTTACTAGCCCCCACCCTACCCCTATCAAGATCTCCCCAGTATTGCTCCTGTCCCTACCCCGACCTCTCTAGTACTTCCCTATCCCCTCAAGCACTACCATCCTTAGTTACTTCTACTTCTCCCCACCACACCAACCATAACTCATCCAGTACTACACTTCCTCCCTCCCCATCCTCTACCCGCCATGCGCTGTGACCACTCCCCCCTCTACTGCTCCTACTCCTGCCCTGACTCATGCAGTACTGCTTCCATCCCATCTCTATTAGGGATTTAGCCAGTGCTGCTCCCCACCCTACACCGACTCATCCAGCACAGCTCCCAATCCCGACCCCGACTCATCCTCTACCGCCCCCATCCGGACCACCTCCCCAGCCTTTACCCATCCACTTCTTCCTCTATTCCTTCCCATCCAGCACAACCCCTCACTTCCGCCACCCATGCAGCACTACCCCTTCCCTACCCGCTCTCTCTACTCCAAACCATTCAGTACTGCCTGCACTCCCATCCCGACCCATCCATTACTGTCTCCCTTTACCACGACCCTCCTCGGTCCTTTCCCGACCCCACCACCTCAACCATGACCCACTCGTTGCTATTCCCTATAACAAGCCCCACCTATCTAATACTGGTCTCACCCATTGTCCCACATCGGTCCCAGTACCCAACTCCATCCTCACGCCAGTCCATCCAGTACTGCTCCTGTCCCGATCCCCACTCCTCCAGAGTACCACCCTCCTTAATATCAACTTCCTTGGGTTGTAATTTAGGGAAGCGTCACCATCCATTTAACACACAAACACTGCTATCATATTTGTGCAAACGAAGAAGCTACATATGAATAAAAAAGCTGGGTTGTATGCAGACTTCCTTCTGACTTCTTTGTTCCCTGCCTTCCTCCTGCTCTTCTTTATCAGTTCCTCGCAACTTCCCTCTCTCCCTTCCTCTCATATTCCCTTCTTTTACCTTGACTTGGAGATCTTGAGCCTCTTAGACGCAGACATAGTTGTTTTCCTTGCGTCCACGTCAACCCAGCAGTATAAATGGGGACCTGGATTGCTGCATGTTGTACTCTGAGGGAAGATTGAGGCTTGGTAAAAACTGATTGTCTGTCTTGATGGCCACTGTGCAGTTAATACGAATTAATCTTAATCCTTCTTCTTCGTCTTCTCCTTCTGATTATTTCGCCTCGCCCTCTCTTACACTCATCCTAACTCCATTCCCACTTGTCTATTCCACTCCTTCCTTTCCCTCGTCCGCTAATATTCCCACCATTACCAGTAACTTCCTCCTCTTTTTCTTCCACTCCCTCTCCCCTTCCTCCTACCTACTCTCATACCTCCCCAAATCTGGTTATCCTCTTTCATCCTCGTTTCCTTTCTCCTTTCTCGTTTTCCCATCATTTTCCTTCCATTTTTCCTAACTCTTTCTCCTTCTCCCCCTCTCTCCTGCTCTCATAGTCTCTTTCCTCTCCCCACCGCTCTCTCCTTTCTTTGTTCTGTCACATTTGCTCTATATTCTTACCACTTCCTGTTTCTCTCCTTCTCTCCTTCCTATTCTCATAATCTCTCCAAATCCTCCTACGTCATTGTCCATTTTCTTCGTTTCTTATGATATTCCCGTTATTACCAGTACATCCTCCTCTCCCTCCTTTCCTCATACCTCCTCCTCTTGCTTTTCTTCTCTCCCGTCTCTTCTCATATCCCGTCCAATTTTTCCCGCGTCGCCTCCTTTCTCTTCCACCTCTTTTGACATTTTCTACATTGTCGCTTCTTCCTCCTCTCCTTCCTTCCCTCATGCTATCATCATCCCTTCTCTTCCCTCATCCTTGTTTTCTCCATGCTTCCTCTAGGCTCTGATATTTATTTTTTCCCCTATTCCTTCTTTTTCCTCCTGCTCACACATTATCCCAGTTCCTATCTAATGTTTTCTTCTCTAACACCTGCTCTGCCTTGCTCTCAAGCTTCTCTTACTTGCTCCTCTTTTTACCTTTCCCCCTTTTCCACATACCTGTTCTTTATTCATCCCCCTGTTCCATTTTAGCTCTTCTTTTTTCCCTCTCTTCTTCTTCTCTTTCTCTTGCTTTCATATATTCTTCAGTCTATTATCATCGCTCTCTCCTTTTTCTCTTCCTCCTTTTCTCTCCCCCACCTTTTCCTCTTCCTCCTTCTCTCTCTCTCTCTCCTTTTCCACTTCCTTACTTTCTCTCTTTTCCTCCTTTTCCTCTTCTTCATTTCCTGTCTCCCTCATATTCCTCTTATTTCTCCCTCCCTCCTTCTCTTGCTTATGTTTTATTTTACAATCCATCACTTCTTTCTTACCTCTTCTTCCTCTTCTTCCTTCCTACCTTTCTTACTTTCCCTTCATTTTCCCTCCTTCTCATGTTTTCATATTCCTCGATTCAATCTTACCTCTTCCTCCTTTTCCCCCTCCCTCCTTTCCCTCTTATCTCTTCCTTCTTCTTCCTCCCCAGCTCTCATATTCCCTCCATTTGTGTTGTCCTGAGCCCTTCCTTCTTATTGCCTCCCCGCCTTTCCACCCAATACTGATTATCTGCCTTCATCTTTATATTTCCTTTCTTCCACTTCTCATCCCCTTTCTTCCCTCCTCTTCTTCTGTGCTCCAAGGCCTTTCTATGCTGTCTTCTTCCTATCCTCTTACTCTTTTTTTTTCTTCCTCTTTCCTCCATGCTTTTCATCTCTGTTTGAAGCTCTTCCATGCAATCTTCCTGTTATCTTATTCTTTCTCTTCCTCTCCCCTTCCCTCTCTATATCCTTCCTTTTCCTCTCTTTTCTTTCTCCTGCCCCTTATCTCTTCCTCACCGCCTCCTCCAGCCAATGTTGTTTGTTCTGGTTCATCTTGCTCTCTTCTTCCTTCTCCTCTCCTTCTTCCTGTTTCTATCTGGTTCTTCGTTTCCTCTCCATTTCGATTTCCTCCTCCTATTTTCCATTCCTTGTTACCTCCGCCAAGGAGGTTGTTTTCACCCCTGTCCGTTTGTTTGTTTGTTGGTTGGTTGGTTTGTGAGCAAGATTACACAAAAAACTGCTCCACGGATTTCCACGAAACTTGGTAGAAGAATAGGCCTTGGCCCAGAACAAACTCCATTAAATTTTGGTGCGGATCCGGATCCAGGAATTTTTTTTCACTTTCTTTAACAATGCGAGATAGGGCGTTTTTCGACATTGTCATAAATTTTTCAGTGAATATTGTATGGATCTTAATGAAAAAAATCAGGCATATTTAGGATGTTGGTATCTACGAATGTGTACAGTTCGTCTGACCCCTCCAATTACAGACCAATAGCTGTCACATCTTCTCTTGATAAGGTATTTGAAACATTAATTAATAAGCATATTGTTAAACATCTTGAATCCAACAACTTAATTAGTGATAGACAATACGGTTTTCGCCACGAAAGATCCACCATTGACATACTCAATCTCTTAACTCATACCATCCATCAATCAATTGATCTTTTTGGAGAAACTCATGCAGTAGCTCTTGATATCTCTAAAGCTTTCGACAGAGTATGGCACCGTTCCCTGCTGTCCAAACTCCCTTGCTATGGACTAACGTCTTTTGTTCCTTTGATTTCTTCTTATCTTAGTGACAGGAAAATAAGAGTAAAAGTAGATGATGTATATTCCAATTTCCACTCAATTAACGCCGGCGTGCCGCAGGGATCAGTTCTGGCGCCAACCCTATTTCTGGTTCATATTAATGATCTCTTATCTGTCACTCACAATCCCGTTCACTCATATGCAGATGACTCAACACTACATAGTTCATTCACACTCAGACATCCATTTACAAAGTCTAATATCTCTACCTCCTCAACTCAGTACAGCCATCTCCATAAATCAAGATCTAGCTACAATCAGTGAATGGGGACAAAACAACCTTGTCTCTTTTAATGCTAGTAAAACTAAATATATACAGTTTACTAATAGACAGATATTGCCAGATTCGTACATTACCTTCAGTGCTACTAATATTCCCATCTCCAAAAGTATTGAAATTCTTGGTGTCTCACTTAACAGTGCCCTCAACTGGACCTCCCATGTCAGATCACTTGCTAAGGCTGCCTCAAAGAAACTTGGATTATTGTACAGAGTCCGTAACTTCTTCACCGATGAGCAGTTAGCTATAATTTATAAGAGTCATGTGCGCTCTCAGCTTGAATATTGCTCACCCTTGTGGAATGGTTGTTGAGAGGTTGCATTGAGACAACTGGACAAAATTCAGAATAAAGCTGTAAGAATCATTAACAACCCTGCCATTACATATAAACTACCTCCCCTGCAAGTAAGAAGGAATGTTGCCTCCCTTGCATTATTCTACAGATATTTTTTTGGCAAGTGCTCAGACGAGGTTGCGTCCATGGTGCCACCTCTCCATGCCTTCCCTCGTGCTACACTGGCATCTGTTAGCGCTCATGACTGGAATGTCACTCAACCATATTGCAGAACTTCTGCCTATCAGAATTCTTTCATTCCCCGAACTGCATCTCTCTGGAACTCGCTTCCCCAGAGTTGTTTTCCTCCAAATTTCAACCCACAACTGTTCAAGTCTAACTGTTACAGATATTTTATGAATGGAGAACACCAGTAGTCTGGTGTATGGATTTTTTTTTTCCCCCATTTGTTTTTCCTTCCCCCGTTCTGTTATTTAAATTAAAAAAAAAAAAAAAAAGTTTGGCGCGGATCCATATAAGTTCCGGATCTAGCGAATTTAAATATGCTTTTCTTGGGGGTTAGTCTTTTTATATATTGGATTAGACTTGACTGAATTAAAAGGAACTGCATGTTGGGCCTTGGCGGAGATATGCGCTCTACTGAGTGCCATTCTAGTTTTTTTTTTTTTCTGCCTCCATGTTCCTCCTGCCTTCTTTTCCACTTCTTCCCTTTTTGCCCCTATTTCTCCTCTTCTGGTGTCCATATTTCCTTGCCTCTCTCTCTTTCATCTTATTCTTCTTCTGTCTCCTTACTCTTTCCTTGCTTTTCTTTTTCCGTCATCCCTTCTACCCAGTACCTTGTATTTTGCTTCATCTACCAACCTCATTCCTTCTGCACACTCTTCCTTTTCTAGCTTCCTGCCTATTTCTTTCCTTTTCCTCTATTCTTCCACTTCCTCTTTCTTCTTCCGTTTTCCCTTCCTCCTCCTGCCACCTTCTTCCTTCAACTCCCCTCTCTACCTGGCTCTTTTCTTCCTTCTTTCTTTTTCCTCTCCTCCTTCCTGCTTTTTTCCTTCTTTCTCCTTGTCTTCCTCCTTTCCCCTTTCTACCTACCTCTTCTTCCTTCTTCCTCGTCATTCTCTTTCATTTTTCCTTTTTCTTTCCGTCTTTCTCCACATCTCCCTTCAATCTCTATATTACCTCCTTCTTTGTCCTCGTCCTCTTCCTCTCCTCCCGTTCCAGCCAGTTTTGTTTACCCTGTTTGATGTTCCTCTCTCCTTCCTCTTGCTCCTGTTTCTTCCTTCACTCCTCCTCCGATTCTCTTTTATTCCTCAACCTCGTCTTGCTTCCTTCCTTTCCCTTTTTCCTTTCATTTTTCTCCCCTTTCCTTACACTTCCCACCACCATTATTTGTTCGTTCTTCTCTGCCTTCGTCCTTTCTATTCCTTTCCTTCCTGTGCCCTTCTTTTGTCTAGTCATCTTCCCTCCACTTTCCTTCTCCCCGCTCCCTCCCCGCCTTCCAGCCAATACTATTAATTCTGCATCAGCTCCCTTCTCTTCTTCCACGTGCTCTTTCCCCTTCCGTCCCTTCCTTCTTCCTCCTTTCAATTCAAATTTATTCTCTTTTTTCTTCCTCATCCTCATCCCTGCTCCTTCTCCTCCGTTTGCCTTCTTTACACTTCTACATTATCCTTCGTTTCTCCTCCTTTCGCTTCCTCTTCTTCCTTCTCCACTCTCCTTCTCTTACCTATTCGTCGTTTCTCTTCTCTATTTCTCATCCGCTTCCTTCCCCCCCTCCCCTTTCTTTCTTCTCTCTCCTTTTACCAAACCACCATTTACCCACCAGCATCCCATACATCTCTCTCTCTCCTTCTTCTTCCTATTTCGCCTCGTTCTCATTTGACTCTCCTCCTCCTCACTCCATTGTGGCTGTTATCCTCTCTACGTACCACTGCTCCCCACTCTCTCCTGTTACCTTTGATATTGCGTTATTTTTGGCGGGGAGAGAGAAAGAGAGAGAGAGAGAGAGAGAGAGAGAGAGAGAGAGGAGGGATTCAGAAGATCATTTTCTGTGTTTTAGCTGGAACAGAATACTAAATTTGTTCCAGTCATTAAAAGGTTGATGATACCAACATTAAGACTGTCAGTCTCCCATTACTCACTTTCTGCTGAATAATGCCATCGGGCCTTAGGCAGAATAAGACTACTCGGGCTGATGTAACCTTACGAACGTTAATGTATAAAAAGTAAAACAGAGCAGCAAATACTAACCCTTTCAATACGATGACATTCTGAATACTCTTGCTCTCTCGAGACATTTTTCTTCAGCTTGGAAGAGGCTTTTCGAACGGTAGAGGTTGAATATAGCTTTCATTTACTCCTTCACTACAGGAGATCTCTTTTAGACTATATAAAATAGTCTGGAGATAACGCAAAAAAAATTAATAAGGGACATGGCAGTTTTCGACGGGTTAAATGTGTGTCTCTCGTACGTTATCGACAAATGAGCTATAATTCCCGTGGGTTGACGTGACTGTGGATGTTGTTCGTGTTATTGGTGATCAATGAATTACTGATAGAGTGTGAAAACAATGCAGAGCTTTGGTGTGATTATACTCGCAACATTAACCCATATTTAAACACTTTCTTTTGTCTACGTTGTATGTAAAATTACTTGTCTATACTTGAAATTCAGAAGCACAACTATCAAACAGCTGTCAATAGTATTTATATAAGTAAATGAAAAATGTGACAAAATACAACCATTTATGATAAGATTAAACTGCCATAGAGACTTGTTCATCAGTAAAATCTATGACGAATTCAACCCTTCACTTCTGAACACCAAAAAACGGCCGGATATGTGATCCTGGAGTCATTACGCGACATACAGTCAGTTCCATTTACTTATTCTTTGCTGACCTAGGCCTAGATTTCTATGCCAGATCTTGTAACAGCATTAACACACACACACACACACACACACACACACACACACACACACACACACACACACACACACACACACAGTTTTACATACCTACCATATCAGATATGCATGAATTGAATAGTTGTATAACTGATAGCACGTATATGTGGAGAGCGATAAAATAATCTTAGATTTGCTGACGATATAGTTGTTTTCTGTGAACCAGGAGAGGACCTGCAAGAAATGATGACCGATCTGAACGAGAGGAGTTAAAAGGTAGGCTTTATCAGATATATGAAGAAAACGAAAGTTATGTTATATATATATATATATATATATATATATATATATATATATATATATATATATATATATATATGACAGAAAGTTCAGACAGATCCAGCTACTGACAATGGTATAAAGCGATGAATATGAATGAAATGGAGGTCTTTTGGAAATTAGGTAACTACATGAAGAGTAAACAACTGCCGTTATGCTGAAAGAGACGAGTATGTATGTGGCGTAGGACTGCTCAGAGAAGCATGGAAAGGATTCTTTGAAGGGTCCTATGGAGCTTTGAAATGAGAGTTTCATGGATAAGGAAATAGACAAAAATAGAGGATGTATTCATAGCGATTTAAAATGAAATGACCTTCGAAGAATGGATAACAGATGGACATCCATGAAATGTGACCCCAAGGATGCAATGAGAAAGGCAGACAGGAATGAAGATGACGAGATGAGTTTTATAGTTTCCATGGGATTAGATGGAACATAGTAGTAACCAAAAGGTCAGAGTAGAAAAATATAGGAGAGGCCTTTGTTCTGCAGTGGACTGACAAGGACTGGCGCTCATAATGATATTAGGGAAATGTACATGTATTTTGTATACATGTGATGTAATTTGTTGGCTACCATTAGTAAGAGGAGAAACGTACCTTCATCCCAATGGCCGTAGGTAGGTTCGACTGCGAGCCCGCACGGGTCCATCTCCTCACCCCTTACGTCCAAACCTTATCAGGTGGATACCAGACTTTGCGGCGGGAGGTTCACATCCTAGCGTTGTGCTGGATAAAATATTTGAAGACAGCAGATGCAGTCTTGCTGCTTGCTGACTTCATCCCTAGAGATCTCTTTATCACTCTTTGGACGCCAAGGTATTCAAAGTTGGTGCTGGAATGTATGCCTGTTGCTTGTCTTGCCTTACAGAACGTAGCATCTGCAGTTTTTCCATGAACATCACAGGGAGAGAAAAAACTTAAAATTTTAGTTTTGTTGTCTTTACCTCCAGTGGCAGAAATTGATACATAACATTAAATGAAGTTCATTTTTAGATTAAACAAGTTTTATTTAATCAGTAAAGCAGCTGTTTATTGACTAGATCACTAGAACCAAATTCGTCCTTCTAATATCCCATGATTAATTGTTATCCGAAATAAATCCCTAGACTTCAGAGTACTTACTGGCCTGAAACAGAGGTTCAGCTAAGGTCAAGAAGAGTGCGCATATTTTTTTTTTTTTTTAGTTCTAAATTTACTCCCTATACTATTTCAGTTCAGCTAATGTAAAAATTGTATCATACTCTAGTTTGTGGTCTTATGGTGTGAAGCACTAACTGGGACTAAGGTAAAGTGCATTGTTCACTGATCGAAAACCATTAGAGGCTTCCCGATCCCGTAATACCACCAGTGGAACAGGTCTGTTAATTCTCAGAATTTCTGAGTTGAGGTTGAGGGATATCATATTAGGTTAAAAAAAAGTCTCAGAACCTGTTAGCGTGGGAAGATCAGAATACATTAGAAGTCCCAAAACCCTTCTTTCTTTGCCATTCATGCAAGAGCAAATCTTAATTACAATATAATATTGATTATAAGTTTATTGATATATAACTGGACTGTGGTGGGTTAGCTTACTGATATATCACCTTCTGACTGGCTGCTACTGTGACTGATTCTAACAATCTCCAATTTTGCGTCTGTCACCGCGTCTCCACCAAGACAAATTTACCATAGACCAGTATATTTTCTGAGTTTGAGAAAGAAAGTGATTGCTTCTTTTAAAGGAAAGTGAACAAAAGAGAGGCTAAATAATGATCCATTCATTTTCAAATCTTGGACATATTGCTTTAAAATAAATACATTAATAACTGAAGTAAGAATAAAGTAGACCTGCAATTTCTTCCCTCTACTTTAAGAGAGAACATGGAAACAGCATAACCAATCCTGCGATATACATTCCGACTTGAAAGAGTTACAAAATAATATTATTGTGTTATAAAACAAGTTAATATTCAGGACCGGGATACACAAATGCACTTAGCCATCAATTCCCTGTAGTAACTCTGGTTTCGATTTGCAGGAAGGACGAGGAGGCTGTCGAATATTCCTCTGTCTCTTGCCCTAGCTTTAAGAATGGATCTGAGTTACGAGATGAAAATTACTGTTGGTTACAAGAGGATGAGAAAAAGGCAGAACATAAGAGAGAAGTGGATGAACGATTGGCTAAATATGAATTGGGGCAGATGGGGGACGTGGAAGGTGTGTGCAAGATATTCACAGAAGAAATATGTGCAGCATGTGAGGTGGTGTGTGGAGTGAAGAGAAGACAAAAGGGGGTGCAGGGAACAGCATGGTGGAATGCAGAGGTGAGACAGGCTGTGGCACAAAAGAAAAAACGCTTATAATGAATGGATGAGAACCAGGGGCGTGGAAGAAGTTGAGAGATGGAAGAGAGAGTTATATGAAGAAAGTAAGAGAGAGGTAAAAAGATTGGTAAGAGAGAGTAAGAAGAGAGTGGATGAGGAATTTGGAAGGAATTTGAGTGTCAAGTGGAGGGAATGTAAGAAAATGTTCTGGAAGGAGGTAACGAGAGTCAGACAGGATGGCAATGAAGTTAGTAGGGGAGTGAAAGGTAAAAATGGTAGAATACTGGTTGAGAAGGGAGAAAAAGTGGGCAAATGGAGAGAACACGTTAATGCATTGTTGAACATAGAGAATGAAAGCAATGCGTGTATAAGTGAGAATGAAAGTAATGCGTATATAAGTGAGAATGAAAGTAATACGTGTATAAGTGGCTAGGGAATGCCTGGGAGAAAGAGGGAGGTGAGAACACAGGAAGAAATCAGTACGATGAAGTTGTGGAAGCAATGAAGAAAGTCAAAATGGGGAAAGCCCCAGGAATTGATGGAGTGTGTGGTGAAATACTGAAGCAATGGGAAAAGGGAGTAGTAGAACGGATGTGGAACATGTGCAGATTGGTCTGGGAGGAAGGTAGAGTCCCGAATTATTAGAAGTCAGGTATAATTATTCCCTTGTACAAAGGGAAAGGGTAAAAGAAGTGTGTGGTAATCATAGGGGCAATTGTTTTCATAGTGTACGAGGAAAAGTATACAGTAGGATACTTATTGACAGAGTTAGAGATATAAGAGAGGAATTAGTTGGAGAAGACCAGGGAGGTTTTTGGAAGGGAATAGGTTGTGTAGATCAGATATTCATTCTTAGATCTTTAGTGGAAAAGTTTCTAGAGAAGGGAAAGAAATTGTATGCTGCCTTCATGAATTTGGAGAAAGCATATGACAGGGTAGATAGACAAGGATTGTGGAAAGTATTAAGAATATATGGAGTAGATGGGAAATTGTTGAATGCTGTGCAGAGTATGTATGAGGGTGCTAAGGCTGCAGTGCGTGTGGATAGTGAACTGAGTGAGTTTTTTCTATTTGAAGGTTGGGTTGAAGTAGGGATGTGTCATGTCTCCGTGGTCGTTCAATCTGTATATGGATGGGACTATAAAAGTAGTACAAGGTAGGGCAGTTAATGTTGGAGCGGCCCTAATGAGAGAGGGCAGAGTTTGGAAACTCCCTGTACTGTTGTTTGCAGATGATACTGTGTTGTTATGTGAAGACGAAGGAGAGCTGCAAGGTTTGGTGGATGAGTTTGGGAGAGTGTGTAACAAAAGAAATCTAAAGGTGAATGTAGAGAAGAGTAAAGTTATGGTCTTCAAGAGATGTGAAGTCACTGAATGTACAGTAAGGTTGGATGATGAGGAAATGGAAAATGTGAGTACGTTTAAGTACTTGGGTAGTGTGATGAGTAAGGATGGAAGTTTGGAAGGTGAAGTGCTTGAAAGGGTACAACAAGGAAAAAAAGGTTGCTGGTTTCTTGAAGACAGTGATAAGAAACAGGGAAATGAGCATGGAAGTAAAAAAGTTATTGCATGACAGTATTTTGATACCAACTGTAACGTATGGAAGTGAAGCTTGGACGTTGTTAGAGGGACACAAGTCAGGAGTGACAGCTGTGGAAATGAGTTTTTTTGAGAGGAGCCTGTGAAGTCACGTGGAGACAGACTGACAAATGAGGATGTGAAGGAGCGTTGTGGTGTGGATGTGGATGCGATAGGAAACGTTAGGAGAAACACACTGAGGTGATTTGGCCATGTGGAGAGGATAGAGAGTGAGAGACTGACGAGGAGAGTGTATGTGAGTGAGGTGGAGGGGGAGAGAGGGAGGGGAAGGCCAAGGATGAGATAAAGGGATGGAGTAGAGAGGTATATGAGAGAGGGGGGTGTGAACTGGGAGCAGGGCAGTAAAATGGCGGGGGACAGGGTGATGTGCAGGCGATTTGTTTGTGGCCATCTCATGTGGGATTAAGGCGTCTGGCAATTGATAGATAGATATAATTAGTTCTAAGGGAAAATCGGAGAAAGGAGGGCAAAATCTTTCGTTGTCTAGTTCTTCTCGTAAAAAACATAGAAGTTACGACGGGGGATCGATCGTAAATATGTCTGAATTTCATTCTCGATGTAGCCTCATGATCGCAATGGCATTTGTGAAGAGGTGATACTCCAGGATACATTCAGTGAGTAGCAATAGTAGTAGTAGTAGTAGTAGTAGTAGTAGTAGTAGTAGTAGCAGCAGCAGCAGCAGCAGTAGTGTTGGTAGTAGTAGTAGTAGTAGTAGAAGATCCAGTATTAGTATTAGTATTAGTAGTAGACGTAGTAGTAGTAGTAGTAATAATAGTAGAAGTAGCAACAGCAGCAGCAGTACTATACTCATTTTTTTTTTTTTTCGAGGAGAAGGTGTACTTGACAGGTTGGTGATGATTGGCTGAACGGAACATTGTTTCATACTCTCTTTACTCATTGGCATTATTAATGGACAACATATATCTGAGGGGGAAATTTGGGTTTGTGAATGTTATTCGGACATGTTGCATTCAGCCAGCTTTCACCAACCTGTCAAGTACATCTTCGCGTCATTTAAGAAAACAGAGTAAAGTAGCAGCAGTAGCAGCAGCAGCGGTAGATAGCAGATGGAAACCCTTTTTGCAACATGTAATAAAAGTAGTAGTAGTAGCAGCAGCAGCAGCAGAAGTACTAATAGTAGTGCAACAGTAGTAGTTAATGAATGGGAGCCCTTTTTTGCAAAATGTTTTAAGACATTAAAGCGAAATCTGCACCCCCTCCCCTCGCCTATTTTGTATCCTTTATAATCACTGAAGGTGGGCTGACCCTCCTAACAACAACAGTGTAAAATTTCACAGAGTGGAAGAAATTATTGAGGAACCAGTCGAACCAACCTATTTCTGGTCGTTTTTATTTTTGGGAGGGTGGCTGACCCACTCAATAATCACTGGAGGTTCGCGCTCTCCAAACATGTACTAAGACATCAAAGCCTTATCTGCCCTCCTTTAATAAAAATATCTGAGAATTTTTCATTTGATGGAGGAAGCTAACCCCTTAACGATCATGGCTGAAAAATTGTAGATAGTAGAAAACTTTCGAAGTAACCAGACGAACTAACCTGGGAAGATTCATTCAGATCTGTTAAATAGCCTAGGAGGAGTTAAGTCACACACACACACACACACACACACACACACACACACACACACACATCTAGGCGGACGTGCGACACCGGCGCTCCGTACCAAATCATCACGGCCAGTGGCATTACCCAAATAGTATCTTTGTATGAGTCAAGCTCAGTACCAGGTTAGACTAAATGATTGTTCATTATTAAAAGGAAAAAAATAAGTTTAAACAAGACTTGTACAAACAGGAAATAGAACCAAGACGAAAGAATTCACTGAGTCATCTCTGAGGTTTGTTTAGACTACAACAACACGGAGATTGTAAGTACATGCTCTTCACTTTAAGTATTGCAAAATGGATACATACTTCAGTGAAACAAATTTGGAAAAGAAAAGGGATAAAGGTAAAAAGCAAAATGATGATTTCTACCAAGAACTGGTTGAAGTAGAGACTCACAATAGACTGGTTGAACGTGTAAACAAACTAGAAATGGCTTTCAAAAATGAAATTCGTGAAATAAAGAAGCAGATGCACTTGCAAAAGGAAGAAATAGGAAAACTAGGAAGGGAGGCCAATAAGAAAGACACAACCATCAGTAAACTAGCAGTGGAATTGAGTACACTTAGGAAGAAAATGAGTGAAATGGCAAGTACAGTAGTCAATCACGAGAGTGTTATGGAAGAGTTCAAAAATGACACAGTGACAATTAGGCAAGTTAGCAGTCTTATTGACCAGAGCAGTGATATTGAGGAGAAGATAACACAGGTGAATGAAGCTGTGCAAAGCTACAAAAATGATGTAGAAACCACGTATGCTGAAATGGTCAAAGTAAAGAAAGACTTAGAAACAAGGGTGGAGGAAAAAAGCATTAAAAAGGAGGTGAAAAGAATAATCCAGAACAATCCAAAGTTAGTCAGAGATTCAGTAGAGATAAACAAATCAATAGTAATCACTGGTATAGAAGAGGAAGAAGTTAAAAACAAGATCACAAGAGACAAAAAGGAGATGGCAAATGTAATGAGCTTACTGAAAGAAGTATCAGAGGAAATCTGTAGTAAAGACATAGAGGAACACAAAAGGTTAGGGAAATACGAGAAAAGCAAGACAAGACCTCTAAAGGTGACTTTCCAGAGTGTAAACACTGTGGAAGAGATACTAAAAAATGCAAAGAATCTTAAGGAAAAGAGGAGTTCAAAAATGTATGGATAAAAAGATGCCTAACACAAGAGGAACTGGAATTACTGAAAGAGAAAAGGGAGGAAGCAAAAACAAAAAATGAGGGAAGATCAGAAGAGGAGAAGAAGAAATTTTTTTACAAAGTAATAGGATTGCAGGTACGAAAGTGGTACACAAACAGGATGGAAGAAAAAGGAGGAAGGTAGTAGAACCATGTCATGACAAGTTTATAAACAAGATGATAAAGTTGATGTACTCAAATGTGGATGGAATGGTATCTAAATTACTAGAGATGAATGATTATGTCAGAGAAATGAACCACAAATAATATGCCTAACTGAAACAAAATTAATACCAAGGATATCAAATGACATACTAAACTTAGAGGAATACAATATATGGAGAAGAGACAGAAATTTAAAAAAAGGAGGAGGAATTATAATATCAACTAAGAAAAATCTAAAAGTCAAGGAAATAAAACTAGATATACCATTACAAGTAGAACTGATTGCAGTAGAGATTGACACATCTGAAGGTAAAGTAATTGTAGCCAATTTGTACATGCCACCCAGATCAAACACAAGGGAAAGAGACAAATATGAGGACCTGGCAGAGAGTACAATTCAGAGTGTAAGATCATTGCTACATAAAATGGAAGAGAAATCGGAAAGAATTATACTAACTGGGGACTTCAATAGAAATATAAATTGGAATACTCTAGATATAAATAGCCAAGAAAGCTGTTGGGACCAAAAGCTCCTGCATCTCGTACAAGAGTTTTTCTTAACGCAACATGTGAGGGAAACCACCAGAAAAAGAGGACTTGATGTACCTTCAGTGCTAGATCTAATATTTACAAGGCAAGAAAATGATATTGACAGTTTAATATATCACCCTCCACTCGGGAAAAGCGATCATGCAGTACTAAATTATAACTTCAGGATAGCATATGACATAGTAAACAGCAATGATAGTTACAAAAAGAGCCTAAACTATAAAAAGGGAAATTATCAAGACCTAAAGAAGTATTTCTTAGAAGTTGATTGGGAAAATGAGCTTAGAGGACAAGATTTAAATGCTGTATATAAAAAATTTTGTGAATTTTATGAAATAGGAGTCCAGAAGTACATCCCACAGCACAAAAAAGCAGATAAGAAAATACAGAAATGGTTCAATACACAATGTAAAAAATCAAAAGAAGAGATTTGTTGTGGAATAGATACAGAAGACGCAATAGTGAAAGGGCGTTTAATAATTACAAACAGGCAAGAAATGACTATACAAGAATAAGGAGGGAAGCCCAAAAACAGTTTGAGGAGGATATAATAAATAAAAGTAGTGATCAAACAAAGCTGTTTTACAGCTATATCAGAAGCAAAACTAAAGTAAAAGATATAATACAATCCATTACGGACGAGGGAATCACTTATACACAAGAGAAAGATATTTGTGAAGCACTAAATAAGAATTTCCAATCAGTTTTTACAGAATAAAAAAATTTTGAGCGGGACCATGTGGAACATGCATGTCCACACATACTAACAGATATACAAATAGCAGAAAAAGTAATACAGGAGGAGTTAAGTAGATTAGACAGAGGAAAAGCAAGTGGTCCTGATGAAATTTCATGTTGGGTATTACGAGAATGTGCAAAGGAGTTAAGTAAACCATTATTTTTAATTTTCAAGAAATCCTTGAGTCAAGGTAAACTACCTGATATTTGGAAAAAAGCAAATATTGTCCCCTTATTCAAGAAAGGAAATAGACAAAATCCACTCAACTACCGACCAGTATCACTGACCAGTGTTGTAAGCAAGGTATTAGAAAAAATTGTAAGAAAAGCCTGGGTAAATCATCTAGAAGAACACAGTATGATAACAGAAAGACAGTTTGGTTTCAGAAAAGGAAAATCATGTATTACTAATCTGTTGAGCTACTATGACAGAGTAACAAACACAATACAGGAAAGGGAAGGATGGGTGGACAGTATCTATTTAGATTTCAAGAAAGCTTTTGACACAGTACCACACCAAAGACTTTTATGGAAACTGTACCATCAAGGAGGAATTCGAGGCGAACTGTTTTGTTGGATGCAAGACTTTCTCATAAAAAGAGAAATGAGGACAGTACTAAGAGGAAACTACTCATCATGGAAAGAAGTGACTAGTGGAGTACCACAGGGTTCAGTGCTGGCACCAATCATGTTTTTAGTGTATGTAAATGATATAAACAGTAACACTGGAAATGAGAGCTATCTGAATATGTTTGCAGATGATGCAAAAATACAAAGGAGAATTACTAACACAGACTCTTGTAGGGAGCTACAAGAAGAATTAAATAAACTTCATGAATGGAGTAGTACATGGCAAATGGAATTCAATGTGGACAAGTGTCATGTAATCAAGTTTGGTAAAAGTGGAAAAAGACCTGATTGGGATTATAAGTTAGGAAATAAAACCCTATACACATCAGAAAGAGAGAAAGACCTAGGTGTGATTATCAATAACAGACTATCTCCGGCTGACCACATCAGCGAGAAGGTACGGAACATGTATACACTGCTTGCAAATATGAGAATAGCATTCACATACATAAATGAAGACATGCTAAGAAGGATAATAACATCATTCATTAGACCAACCCTGGAATATGCATCAGTAGTCTGGAGTCATCTCAAAAAGCACATAGACAAGATTGAAAAAGTTCAAAGGGCCGCTACAAGATGGATACCAAGCTTAAGGGACCTAAGCTACGAAGAAAGACTAAATAAACTGAATCTATCAACACTACAGGAGAGAAGGAAAAGAGGTGACATGATAATGCTATATAAATGCATATCAGGAAAGGAGAAAATAAACATAAATGATTACTTAACATATGGAGAAGCATCAGCAAGAGGACACTACAAAAAACTGCATAAGAAGAGAGGTGATAAAGACGTAAGGAAATTCAGTTTCCCAAACAGAGCAATTGATCAATGGAATGCACTACCGAATGAAATATTGTGTGCCAAAACAATTCACAAATTTAAAGATATGTACGATAAATATGGTTTAAGACACGGGACAGTACGAGCTTGACTCATTCCTGTAAAGATACAATTAGGTAAGAACAATTAGGTAAGAACACACACACACACACACACACGTAAACAGGTTGAGTCTCATGCAACGGTATAGGGCGAGTTGCCGAAAATTACACCAACCTACATCGCAGGATTTTAAAAATGGGAGTCACAGAAAGAAGTTTAAGTACACGAAAAACAAAATTAATGATTAGATAAACTGCAGAGGTTGCAAGAAGCTCGCCAGTGTATTTCTCCTGTGGACCCCATACTGATCGAAATACCGCCCTCGTGGCATCAAAGGGATTAAGAAACAATGGGTTCTTAATCTTGTGTGTCAAGATACATATTACTGTAAACCCTCGTTACTGAATATTAATTTAGTTCGTGAGATTCATATTTCTGAAAAGTGTAACAGTATTCTTTGAATATTTAGTTTGAGAAGATTCATATTTCTGTTGATATAGATCCTCATTATATTTTGTTTGGTATCATTCCCAGTTTGAAGAGTAGTCTGTATCTCAGTTCTTAATACTTAGTGAATTTTAGGTTAAGTCATACCAAGTTTTGAATTTCGTTATCCTCCAAGGAGTGGTACAGTCGAGATTGAGTGGCCCGCAAGGTGTGCTAATATCTAACTACTCGCGCCCTCTCACAATAAGATCACACTGCCACACTTCCCATAAACCCTCTAAGATCACGCTACCTCATTTCTCATAAAGCCATATATTCTCAAATAAGATCACGTTACCCTATTCCTCATAATTTCTCTTATTCCCAGCATTCATATTGGTGGTGAATCCAAAAATTCCCGTTAATACACTGGTGGCAGTATTAAAATTTCTTACATTACATTGGTGACAGTGGTGGTTACAAAAACTTCTTGCAATACACTGGTGGCTAAAGTGGTGGGATCAGACTGTTGTGCGATAAGATATTTTTGTGGGAAAAGATATTATTGTGGATAAGATATTAATGTGGGTTAGATATTGTTACAGTTAATCAAAGAATCGAGTTAGAAGTCCTCAATAACAGTACACTGGAGGCACACTTGAGATCGCGACATTTCTAGAATTGGTGATCTTTAGAGCTTATGGAGGACCTTCAAAGTTATACATCACCGTGGGTAGAATGAATACCGAGATGAAGACACAACTTATGTATTTTGTGGCTTGGTCTAGTGGAAGGAGTAGTAAGGTGGATGATGAGTTGTTGATGGAACTTAGGGGTCAAATGTCAAGAAGAACGAGCGTAGCTCAGTGGACCATGATAGCCGATTCGTTAGTTTCTTCCCCCTCACAACAAAACAATACACACATCACGCCATCGTATAGTGGAAATGTTGATGGACAGAGGTGTGTACGTGGTAGAGGATGTGTTCATGGGGAAGAGGGTGCAGGGAGCCACGGGGACGGGTGAGGCCCTGTTGCGGAGAAGAGTGGCCCTTGGGACCCACCCCTGGAGGGGGCCTTTGAGCCTGATCTGGTGGATGAATAGTTGCCGCTCCGTGAGAGATGCCCTCCCGGGAGGCTTATTGAGAAGTGTTGAGTGTTAAGCTGGTTATGGCAGTATTAAGTTAAGAGATGGATAGGGAAATGTGTGCGGGTCGGACTCTCTGACAACTGACTGTGAGTTCATAGGATTTTGGGTTATGGGCACAGCCCAGTTCAGTGGAAATATTAGATTGCTTTAATTCGGGGGGCAGTGTGCACATGCCACTCAACTTACAGTCATCACGGTCTCGGGTGAAACAGTGACTTTCAGGGCCTGACAGGTGCTTGTCAGTTACTAGGTGGAGAGCTGGAAGCGTAAGAACGAATGGATTGGAGTGTAAATGCGATTAGTTAATAGGTTGTATGAATGGGAAGGTCCCTTAGGACGATCCTGGCAGCAAGAGTACGGGTCTTTCCAGGTGAGATGAACATGTTGCCACCCAGGCAGGAGGTTGGCTGGGGCACATCTATCCACTGAGCTTCGAGTGTTTATCGTGAAAAAGAAGTGACCCCCTTGGGGTACATGATTTTTCGTGTGGACTGACAGGTGCCACTTCTTGGAGTCATTTTCACAGTCAAATTTGGTAAGTCAATCCCATCCACACACATGTCCCTAGGAAATGTAGATGAATGATTTGAATGTTGACTTCCGGTGCTATTTTTTTTTTTTCCTTGAGGAATGACCCGTGTAGTGCCATAATATTAGGTATTAGTGTAGGTTAGTATACAGTATGCTAGTATTGTAAGTGTAACCTTAACCCGACCCATCCCGACCACTTTTCCACCACTGACTCCCCCGAATCCCGACCATTTTTGGGAAAAAATTGTTTTGGCTCAAACCTCCGCTTTTGGTGAGAAACATCTAAAATTCATAGAGAAATCGCTCACCTGAAGTTTAAAATACTCGACCCAGGTACCAGTACCTCTTACCTTACTGGGTTTTCTTACAGGCTGGCACCAAAGAAAACGAGTTTTATGGGACGGTAACTATTTCACACCACTCATAAACGGTATTTATTTATTTACTTGGTACGAATTTATATGTAGTACGAGAGTATATTGGTTTTCAAACAGTAATATAGGCATTATAAGCATTGTTTCACTCACTAACTCATCACCATACCTGACCTTTTTTGCCACATTACCTGATCATCATTTCTGACTGTTTCTTCCTCTAATGCTATGTAAAGTTTGTCCTCCACATTGTCATCGATTAGGGAATCACTGGCCCTGAATTTCGTACCGTGGCATGACATGGCTTTACTGGGCAGGTCACTGATAACAGGTGAATTGCTGAGACAATGGCATGCAGGGGGGGGGGAGGTCATGCTGGGAAAGCCATTGTCCCTGCCTGGCATCTTGTAGAGGAAGGTGTCCCGTGTATACGTACCAAAAATCACTTGCAAAAATTGAAAATTGTGCAAATTAGGGACCTTGCAATTGATTCACGTTTATGTACATCGACGGGATTGGCAGTGGCAAAAAGTGTGGACATTAATTCACGTCGACGGGATGCCGTGGATTAAGTATTGTAGGTATAACTTATGATTTAACAATTAAGTTCTATATTTAAGTTTAGTCTTAGTTAATATTCAAAATCTGAACATGATTCTGCTATTGATAGTACTAGGTCAAGTACTGATGTGAATATGACTGTTATACATATAGACCAGCTCTTCCCCCCCCCAACAAAGACATATAACTGCGATATTGTAGTAGGGATTAATAATTGCGAATGTCATCCTTCGTATTCTGATCTAGAGTTTTACCTGCTGAAGTTAATAGATTTCCCCTTTTGAACTATGTAGCGGTGATTATGAGCTGACTGAAGTGAGAATGTTGAAGATTGTCATTTGTGAGGCGCGAAATTCATATTATTAAGTCCGGCCTAGTCACGTACGCATGACACCGACAAAGGGTAATAAAACTGTTTGAATTCTTAATTGATTTGGCTTCATTATCATTAGGGTTCCTGTACGCTTATTACAAAAACTTTAACATCATAAGTCACTTTTCTATGTATGTTGAGTGCAAACGTATCTTTTGTATTCTTTGAAGATCCTAGAGAATTGATAATAGTATAAAGTAATCTGTTAAAGTTTTGGCCAATTCCTGAATACTGTCTGTGATGCTTATAAAAAGGCAGGGGGACAGCTTAGACTTTGATGAATGGTTGTGGAGAGTAAAGACGTCTTTCTGAGCTGTCCTCTAGCTATAGGGCTGCCCCACCAACATCAGTATTTTGTTTTTCCACCACTAGGGCGTTTTTCACATTTAGGCTAGAAAGTACTCATTTTCCTCCCTTCCCTGTTTAGAGATACAAAAGGTGTTTGTGTCTTTTCCCAAGTTTACCTTTGCTTACTCGCCCACGGAGGGTCCCCCCCACTGATTGCTCTGGGACTTGAATTGACACGGTCGGGCCTCCCTAGAGTGGTTTGAGAGGGCAACCTCAGACATAGGTGCCCTGCCCCGGGTTATTTGTCCTTTGCTTGTTTTTGTTCCTCCTTCCCACTTTCCCCGTTAGGGGAAGTTAGCTCGATGGCAGACGACCTTTCCACCTCCCCTCCCTTCAGGGGGATAGGTGGTCCTGACCGACCCCCAACTAGTACATGGACTGACAGCCTCCAGACAGAACGGCCCCAGACTCGTTTGGCTCTTGACATCAATGTAAATAATGCGGAGTTTGTGATCATCCATCCTCTAGGTTCCACTCCCTTTAGTAGTTTCAATTCTTTCATGATCAAGAAGGTTATTGATGGCTGTGCAGGGGAGGTGGAACAAGTTAAAAAACTTGCGAATGGAGACCTCCTTGTCAAGACTTGTAATTCATCCCAAGTTAAGGACTTGCTGAAGCGGAGCAATTTTCACTGCTATGATGTCGAGGCCAAGATCCCAACCTCCATGAATTCCTGCAAGGGTGTTATCACTTGCAGGGATCTCATGGTGATGAGTGAGGAAGAGATCATAGAGGAACTTGCTCAGCGAGATGTCATTGATGCCCGGTTCATTACCAGATTTTCCGAAGGCATGAGGACAAAGATGGCCACTATAGATTTGACTTTCGGCAAAGTTTCTATCCCTGCACATGTCAAAGTTGGCTACGAAATTGTTAATGTAAGACCATATAATCTCCAACCCACTCCATTGTTTGAAGTGTCAGTTATATTGGCATGGTGCTAAGACTTGCCGGGCTTCACAGTCAGCGTGTGGCAAATGGGCAACACAGGGTCACGATGCTGAGCAGTGCATATCAGAGACTACCTGTTGCTTTCACTGTAAGGGTGCTCACTCCACTCTCTCTAGGAATTGTCCCAAGCGGAAAGAGGAGAAAAAGGTCCGCACAGTGAAGGTGACTGAGGGTATCTCCTACTACGAAGCAAGGAAAAGGTGAAGAAGTTGCATGCAACTCCTATGCCAAATTGGTCCTATGCTTCGGTGGTGATGTCCCGCCCTGTGATGTGCTCTGCCACAACACAGACTGACTCTGAACCGGTTCCTCTTGCCACACGTTCTACCTCTCCATCTCAGCCTCCTGTCCAATGCACCTCCCAAACCGACACCCCTGTTACAACTTCCTACTCTCAGGCTGCTACTGCCTTTCAGTCAGTCAAGCCTATCCCGCCCCATCCCGACGTTTTCTGGGCAGTGATATGCGCCAGTCCCGACATTTTTGGACCTTTTTTCTTTTTTGGCTCAAACATCCGCTTTTGGTGAGAAACATCGAAAATTCATAGAGAAATCGCTCACCTGAGGTTTAAAATACTCGATCCAGGTAGGAGTACCTCCTTACCTTACAGGGTTTTCTATCAGGCTGGCTGCAAAGAAATCGAGTTCTATGGGAGGATAACTATTCTACACCACTCATCAACGGTATTTATTTATTTATTTGGTACGAATTTATATGTAGTATGAGAGTATATTGGTTTTCAAACGGTAATCTAGGCATTATAAGTATTGTTTCACTCACTAACTCATCACCATTCCTGACCTTTTTTTGCCACATTACCTGATCATCATTTCTGACTGTTTCTGCCTCTAATGTTTGTCCTCCACATTGTCATCGATTGGGAAATCACTCTGGCCCTGAATTTCGTACTGTGGCATGACATGGCTTTACTGGCCAGGTCACTGATAACAGGTGAATTGCTGAGAAAAGGTCATGCAAGGGGGGGAGGAGGTCATGCTGGGTAAGGCATTGTTCCTGCCTGGCTTCTTGTAGAGGAAGGTGTCACGTGCATACGTGCCAAAAATCACTTGCGAAAATTGAAAATTGTGCAAATTAGGGACCTTGCAATGTTGCAGCGTTAATTTACGTCTCCGGGATATGAGTGCACATCATGTGAGGACGTGAATTCACGTCTCCAGGACGGGGCGGGTTCTAAACAGAAGCCTGACAACTCTAGTAAGAGTAATATGACCACCCTTACCAAGTCATGACCTCATGTTCTTTCTGCTCCTGGTCCAGCGAGGGAGAGAAAGGGTAGCTCTTCCTCACTGGAATCTGGGACCCTCGTTATTGATGAGAAAATGGAGGTTTCCATCAGCAAGCACCGGGATTGGTCCCCCTGTAGCAACACGCGGTTGTGGGGGGCATAAAAAAACTAAACACACTGGCCACCCTCGTAAATCTTAAACCGCTGCATTCACTATATTACAGTGGAATGGTAGAGGTGTTGGGAATAAAATACAAAATCTAGCAATCTTGCTTTCAGTACACAGGCCAGACGTTGTTTGTTTACAGGAGACGCACCTGGAGGATCATCCTGATCCTCCACAGTTCAAACACTACCACTCATATAAAAGATATGAAGGTCATGAAGTCACCATATACACACATAAATCGCACCCACAAACGGAAGTGATTCTAAATTCTACTCTGGAAGCGGTTGTGTGCAGAGTAAAATTTAATAACACATATCTGTTTATTTGCTCTCTCTACTATCCTCCACATGGCCTCATTGATGGTGATGCTTTAAATTCACTATTTGAACATCTTCCTGGGAATAGGTTAGTGTTGGGCAATTTTAATGCCCATCATTATCAACGGGGTAGCTTGAGGATCGATGGTCGTTGGGAAGAAGTAGCCGACCTAATACTACAGTTCAACCTCTATCTTAAGAACGATGGTAGAGTGACTCATGTAGATGATCGTACTGGTAACTTTTCGGCAATTGGCTTATCTCTGGCCCCCCCTGGTATACATCAAGATTTCTCATGGGACCCTTATGACGACTCTTTGGGAAGTGATCATTTACCCATCTGTCTTCCTTATACACGCGACATCGTTTCGGACCCTCCACCTCCAAAATTTAACTATAAGAATGCATACTGGGGATCCTTCTCAAGGATCACCACTTTAGATATATCTTGGGAGATCATAGATGTTAAGGTCAAAAATTTAACAAATTCCATATTACATGCAGCTGAGGCTGCTATTCTCAACACTTTTACAGTTCATGCGAAGCATAGAGCACATTGGTGGACGCCGGATTGCTGACAAGCATTAAGGAAACGCAATAGGAGAGACAGGATTTTTTATAGCCCACTGAGGAAAATTTTATTGCATACAAACAGGCACGGGCTGAGGCAAGGAGAATAATAAAAGGGCCAAACGTGACTCCTGGCGGTCCTTTGTGTCCACGGTGACTCGTACTACACCACTTAGAGAATATTAAATAATAAAGGCCCATACTTCCCTGTCACCACTCTGCAGGTGAACAACACCATCTATGATGAGTCCGTGGATGTTGTTAACATCCTTGCCAGGAGTTTTTCTCATGTAAGTAGCTCAGCATATTCTGACCAGCGCTTCCAACATCATAAACGCACAACTGAGCTACAGTTAATAGACTTTGCCACAGAAGACGTAGACTCCCCGTACAACCAAGAGTTTACGCTAGATGAACTGCTCCTTGCCCTTAAATCCTGTAAAAACACCAGCTCAGGACCAGACACCATCACATACGGTATGATCCAGCATCTTAATCAGGGCAACTTGATTAAGATGTTACCATCTTAATGAGATTTGGGTGTCTCGAATGTTCCCAAACTCATGGCACTTTGTGCATGTCATACCGATACCCAAAGAGGCTGGTTGTCTTATGAATCCCACTTCATTTCATCCTATTGTGTTGACTTCTTGTCTATGTAAGGTCATGGAACGTATGGGTAATAATAGGCTTGTTTCTGTTTTAGATTCGAAGAATTTGTTAAATGATCAACAATGTGGCTTCTGTAAATACGGAAGTTCACTAGATCATTTAATGAATTTGGAGCATTGTATTGCAGAGGCGTTTGCCACTAAAGAATTCATGATAGGGGTGTTCTTGGACATCCATAAAGCCTATAACATGACATGGCGACACGGTAAACTGATGAAGCTCTATGCTTATGGTTTAAGAGGAAATTTGCCTATTTTTATTTCAAATTTTTTAAAGGGACAGGACTTTCACTGTCAAATTGCCCCTTAACATAACATCGTATATATTTATCCAGGAAAACGGGGTGCCGCAGGAAAGTGTGCTTAGTCCCACTTTACTTAGTATTATGATCAATGATATTCTGTCATCAGCTCTCATCCCGAGGAACCTTAAATACTTGCTCTATGCTGACGATTGTGCAATATGGCACTCTTCCCTTAATGCACAATTTTCGGCTGGGCGGATTCAAGTAGCCCTTGACTCTGTCCACCAATGGGCCTTGCAGTGGGGATTTAAGTTTTCCATCCCAAAGTGTGCCTCTGTAGTCTTCACTAATCGTAACGTACCTAATTTGTGCTTAACTTTGGATAATCAGGCGATATCTTTATAAAATTTTGTAAAGTTTTTGGGAATATATTTTGATCGTTGTTTGAACTTCAAAATTTATATTAATCATTTGCTTGCTCGTTGTGATAAACCATTAAATGTCCTCAAGTACCTTGCGGGTACTACATGGGGTACCGACAGAAAATCTTTATTAATGGTGTATAAGTACCTTATTCGATCGAAGCTAGACTATGGTGCACAGGTATATGGCTCGACATCCAATGTCACGCTGAAAGGATTGACTGTGTTGCAGAATAAATGTTTGCGAATGTGTCTTGAAGCCGTCTGGTGTACCCATGTAGCTTCTATGGAAGTGGAGGTGAATGTGCCTCCCCTCCGTATTCCCCGTGACCATATGGCTATGTCGTATGGAATACAAACATCAAGGAAAATTAATATCGGCAATGTGGCCTGTACCCCCCTGCATCAATACCACCATCTTATGCAGGGGGTGCGTCAGCCACGTACCGTTCTCCTCCACTTACTAACTCAGGAGCTTGGTGTGGACCTCAGTGATTGTCACAAGTTGATGCTTAAAAATTTAGTGCCTTGGGACACACTTGGCTATACTGTTGATGTATCATGGCTCCCAGCACCAAAGACCAAGGCGCTGGAGGCGGAGGTTCATCACTTGTTTCATAATATCATCGTTCATCACTTGGGATCCCACCAATTGTACACCAATGGCTCCAAGTCAAGTGAATGTGTGGGTGCTAGTGTGTGGTCGACTGAATGTGTCCTCAGGTATCAGTTGCCAACTCATGCATTTGTGTTTACTTCCGAACTTTTTGCTATTGACAAATCCACAGACTATACTCAGACTTCTCAGCATGACTCATTTGTCATATTTTCGGATTCAAAATCAGCCCTTCAGGCAATTGCTTCTTGTACTTCGGACTCTTATGAGATCCAGGGCTGCATTATTATTAAACTGCATTCGTGTGAGAAGTCCTTCACATTGATCTGGGTGCCTGGTCTTTGTCATATTTACGGCAATGAGCAGGCTGACTTACTGGCAAAGTCAGCTGTAGAGCTCGAGGAGACTTGAAACGTTCCTTGTGATCTACGGTCTAGTCTCTCTCTCGGAAAGAAATCAATATATCTTCTGTGGCAAGGTCAGTGGACCAGACTTAATATTCCAACCTGTAAGCCGTACCTGGGCGACTGGGACACTGCCAACCGTCCCAATCACCTGGAAGAAAAAATGTTGGCTCGTTTACGGCTTAATGCCACCATATTAACGCATATGAAACCTTATAAGGAAAGACGATTCCCACCTCACTGTGACATCTGTGATGCGGTGTTATCTATCAGTCACATCATCCTGCACTGTCGGCGATTTATTCATGAACGTGCGTCACTTATAAATTACTGTGGCGCAGCAGATGTCCCCTTCACCCTTTCCACCATCCTGGGTGATGGGCACATTGTTATGATTGAGAAATTGATGGCCTTCTTGAGAGAGACCGGACTGATCAGAGTGATGTGACTTTTTTTACTGTGTGGTTTTGGTTTTTATTGACTGTAAATATGTGTGTACTGTACTATTAATTAGGGTTGACAGTTCACATATTTGAAATAGTTCCTACTCCCACTGATCTATTTCTAATATAGATGTCCCCTACATTAAACCCTGTTCCTTGTCTGACAGTCACCAGCTGATGAGTGCAAGTGTGCAATATAGAAAGATATTGGGCATTTGTAGTCGATGGTGATCTGTTGGGCGAGGTCCTTCACTTATTGCCCATACTGTTTAAATACATTTTACCGTCTTGTTTAAGTTGTCCTAATTAGGCCGACTGCTGACGTGTATGGAAATGTTCCTGACTCGTCTGGTTCTCTTTCATATATTGATGTCCCCTGTATTAGATTGTGCCTCGACTGACAGTCGCCAGGGGATGAGTGCAGGTATGTAATGTAGAAAGGCATTACATATCTGCAGTCGATGGTGTACTGTTGGTCGAGGTATTTTTACCATCAGCGTAGGTCTAGATATTTGTCTTTTTAAGATTTAGTATAGGTTAGCGAATTATCTGTTAGGTGATTAGTTTTAGGGTCTTTAGATTATTATTTTTTTTTTTTGTTTATAACTAAAATAAGGTTAAAAATATATAAAAAATAAAATATATTATAAAATTAAAATACAAAAAAATAAATAATTAAAAATTATTATATATATATATATATATATTTGCCTTAATGACCAGGGGCTTCGGCCCCAATGGTCGATAGGCAAAAAAAAAAAAAAAAAAATAACACCAGATCGCTGTTCCTCTCCTCATCGTTGCAGATGAGAATTATCGAGGGCGGTGGCTACCATTCCAAGGATTCGAGCGTTCTAGCCACGGCCTAACCGCCAACACACTAAATCACCCCCCCTTTTAGTTCATGGAATCAAAGTGAATATCGGCTGGTCCATTTGTCCAATTGATTGCGGTCCATGTGATTACTGATCCTATTGATTATTGTGTAGCTTTTATAAAATTCCTCAGTTGTGCAATTAGCCTTAGAGAATATTCTTTGGTGATAACCTTTAGGTTCCTTCCCGACGAGTCCGTCAGAGTCCACGGGACTATATCCATGCGTATTAGTATTCTTGGAATATTAATCTTGTGTGTAAAGACACAAAAGAGACAGGCCAGAGAAAGGGATGGGGGATGGAGTTATCCCCGTACCCTGAAGATTGGGTCTATGAATGTGCGTGGATGTAGTACGATTGAGGCTAAAAGGGAGGAGATTGGAAGAATGTTTGTGAGAAGAAAGTTGGATGTGTTAGCTTTGAGTGAAACGAAGATGAAAGGGAAGGGGGAATCTATGTTTGGAAGTGTGAATGGAAGATTGTCAGGTGTTGATAGAGGAAGGGCAAGAGAAGGTGTGGCCTTGTTAGTGAGTCCGGAAGTACAGCAGTGTGTGATTGAATGGAAGGAGGTGTCATCGAGACTGATGTGGGTGAAAGCGAAATTTGAACATGAGTTGTGGGTGTTTGTGAGTGCATATGGGCCTGGTAGTGAAAGGGATGAACAAGAGAGGGAGTCTTTCTGGAATGATGTTGATGAGTGTCTGCAGAGTTTTGGAGCGAATGTGAATGTGGTAATGATGGGAGATCTGAATGCTAGAGTGGGAAATGTAGCAGTTGAAGGCGTAGTTGGTATGCATGGTGTGCCTGGAAGAAATGAAAATGGGGAACGAATGATAGCGATGTGTGTTGAGCGAGAGATGGTGATTGGGAATACGCTGTTTGAGAAGAAAGATATTTATAAGTATACATGGGTGAGACAGGAGGGTGGAAGGGTTGTTGATAGAGCTTTGATGGACTATGTGGTTGTGTCTAGGAATGTAATAGGAAGATTGTTGGATGTGAGAGTTCTAAGAGGGGAGGGTGGAGGTATGTCTGACCACTACCTGGTGGAGGGAAAGTTAAGAGTAGGTAAGAGATGGGTGAGAGCTAGAAGGGTTAGGTGTGGCAGGGAGGTTTTGAAAGTGAGTCAGTTGGATAAAAGAGAGAAAAAGATAGAGTATCAGGAGAAATTGAAAGATGAGTGGAGCGCAGTGAAAGATCGGGAAATGGCAGCGTGGAGGAGGAATGGCAGTTGTTTAAGAGTGCTGTGGTGGGGCATGCAGAAGAGGTGTGTGGTGTGAGACGTGTGGGTGGTGGTGTAAGAAAAGGAAGTGAATGGTGGTGCAAGGAAGTAAGTATGGCTGTGGCCGAGAAGAGACGTGCATATGAAGTGTGGCTGCAGAGGAAGGATGAGATGTCATATGAAAGGTATAAGGAAAAGAGGAATAGAGCGAGAAGGGCTGTGCGTGATGCTAAAGTGACAGCAGATGAGAGGTGGGGTAGGCGGCTGACAGAGAATTTTCAACAGAATAAGAAAATATTTTGGAAGGAGGTGAAAAGGGTGCGAAAGGGAGAGTCTGGGAAGGAAGAACGAGTAAAAGCAGAGGATGGAAGGATGTTAATTGAGATGGATGCAGTAAGGAAGAGATGGGCAGAGTATTTTGAAAGATTATTAAATGTAGAGGAGGAAAGGGTGGCTGAGATTGTGGCGGATGGAAGGGTGCAAGGAATAAATGTGTTGGGAGAGTTGAATGATTCTTTGATCACGAAGGAGGAAGTGGAGAAGGCAGTAAAGGAGATGAAAACAGGGAAAGCTGCAGGTATGGATGGGTGTGCTGTGGAATGCCTGAAGGGTGGTGGAGTGACTATTGTTGACTGGTTAGTAAGATTGTTGAATGTGTGCTTTGAGAAAGGTATGGTGCCAATTGACTGGGCAAGTGCTTGTGTGGTCCCGTTGTATAAAGGCAAGGGTGATAAGTATGAATGTACTACCTTTAGGGGTATAAGTCTGTTGAGTGTTGTGGGTAAGGTGTATGGTAGAGTGTTAATTATGAGAGTTAGAGAGGGTACAGAGGGAGTGATTAGTGATGAGCAGTGTGGCTTTTGGAGAGGGAGGGGATGCGTTGATCAGGTGTTTGCTGTGAGACAAGTGTGTGAAAAGTATTTAGCGAAAGGCAAGGATGTGTTTTGGGCATTTATGGATTTAGACAAAGCGTATGATAGAATTGATAGGGAGGCTTTGTGGACTGTTTTAAGATTGTATGGACTTGATGGTAGGTTACTAAAAGGGGTGAAAAGTTTTTATGTAAATAGTAGAGCATGTGTAAGAGTGGGAAATGCTGTGAGTGATTGGTTTCCCGTGAGAGTGGGGCTGCGACAGGGATGTGTGATGTCACCTTGGTTGTTTAATATTTACATGGATGGTGTTGTAAGGGAGGTGAATGCAAGAGTTTTAGGTGGTCTGAGTCTGGTAAATGTTGATGGTGGAGATTGGAATCTGAAGCAGCTGCTGTTTGCAGATGATACTGCACTGGTGACTGATTCAGAGGAGAGATTGAGACAGTTGGTAGAGGAGTTTGGAAGGGTGTGTGAAAGGAGGAATTTGAAAGTAAATGAGAATAAGAGTAAAGTGATGAAGTGTACGAGGTTGATAGATGGTAGGGGGATGAATATAGTTTTGAATGGTGAGTTGCTTGAGGAGGTAGATTGTTTTAAATATCTAGGGTCACATGTTGCTGTGGATGGAAGAATAGATGCAGAAGTGAAGTTTAGAATAAATGAAGTAGGAAAGGTGCTGGGAGGAATGAAAAAAGTGTTTAAATGTCGTTCGCTTAGAATGGATGTAAAGAGAAGGCTGTATGAGGGTGTTGTGGTACCGACTGCATTATATGGGGCTGAAACATGGAATATGGGTGTAGCAGAGAGGAAAAGTTTGAATGTAATGGAGATGAGGTGTCTGAGGAGTATGTGTGGAGTGACGCGTATGGATCGGGTGCGAAATGATGAAGTGCGAAGGAG
>NW_027642213.1:0-4995 GCF_032717465.1 Coenobita brevimanus
ATCCAACCTCGCTGTACATTCACTGACTTCAACTCTCTCAAAGACCATCACTTTACTCTTCCCTACATTCACCTTTAGATTCCGTTTCTTACACACTCTCCCAAACTCATCCACCAACCCTTGCAGCTCTCCTTCGTCTTCACTCAACAACACAGTATCATCTGCAAACAACAGTACAGGGAGTTTCCAAACACTACCCTCTCACCAGGGCCACTCCAACATCCACTACCCTACCTTGTACCTCTTTTATTACCCCATCCATGTACAGATTGAACAACCATGGAGACATCACACATCCCTGTTTCATCCCAACCTTCAAAGAGAAAAATTCACTTAGTTCACCATCCACACGCACTGCAGCCTTAGCACCATCAAACATACTCTTCACAGCATTCAACAACTTCCCATCTACTCCATATATTCTTGATACTTTCCACAATCCTTGTTAATCCACCCTGTCATATGCTTTCTCCAAATCCATGGAAGTCCCTTCTCCAGAAACTTTTCCACTAAAGATCTAAGAATTAATATCTGATCTACATAACCTCTTCCCTTCCTAAAGCCTCCCTATTCTTCTCCAACTAATTCCTCTGTTCTTTCTCTAACTCTGTTAATAAGTATCCTGCCATACACTTTTCCTATTATTCTAAGAAGACAGATATCCTTATGATTACCACACATCTTCTAATTCCATTTTTACTTTGTACAAGGGAATAATTATACCTGACTTCCAATCCTCCGGGACTCTACCTTCCTCCCAGGCCAATCTGCACATTTTCCACATCCATTCTACTACTATCTCTCCCCCATACTTCAGCATTTCACCACACACTCCATCAATTCCTGGGGCTTTCCTCAATTTAACTTTCTTCATTGCTTCCACAACATCTATCTTACTGATTTCTTCCTGTCTTCTCACCTCCCTCTTCTCCCAGCCATTCCCCAGCCACTTATACTCGCATCACTTCCATCCTGTATGTTCAACAATTCATTGAAGTGTTATCTCCATCTGCTCACTTTTTCTCCCTTCTCCATTAGTAATCTACCATTTTTATCTTTCACTCCCTTGCTAACTTCACTTCCACCCTGTCTTACTCTTTTCACCCCTTTCCAGAACATTTATTACAGTCCCTCCACTTTACACTCAAGTTCCTTCCAAATTCCTCATCCGCTCTCTTCTTACTCTTTTACTAATCTTTTCACCTCTCTCTTTCTTTCTACATATAACTTTCTCTTCCGCCTCTCAACTTCTTCCACGCCCCTATTTCTCATCCATTCATTGAATGCTTTCTTCTTTTGTGCCACAGCCTGTCTTACCTCGTCATTCCACCACGCTGTTCCTTGCACACCGCTCCATCTTCTTTTCATCCCACACACCACATCACAAAGCTGCACATATTTCTTCTGTAAATATCCTGCACACACCTTCCACGTCCCCCATCTGCTCCAGTTCATATTTGCCCAATCGGTCCTCCACTTCTCTCTTATACTCTGCCTTTTTCTCATCCTCTTGTAACCTTTTCACTCTCCTTACAAATACTCCTTCTTCCCGTCCCTCCCTTCTTCTAATTCTCCATCCTAATTGGACCTTGATTCTGGCCACCACCAAGTAGTGGTCAGAAAGTTCACTCCCAAAACCTCTATAAGCTCTTGCATCCATTACATAATTTCGCATCCTTTCATTCACACACACATAATCGATCATTGCCTTCCTTTCATTCAGTTCACCACCCACCCTTCTCATCACTCGCCATGTATACCTGTGGATCATCTTGTGCCTGAAGAGGGTAGTGGCTATCACCAACCCCCTCCCAGCACAAATGTCCACTAACACATTGCCGTTCTCATCTGATTCAGCAGGCACCCCCCACTCACCAACTATTCCATCCACCTTCACATTCCCTACTTTACCCTTCATATCACCGATCAAAAACACTCTCTCATTCCTTCCAAACTCTTCCATGTACACTTCCACATTTGTCCAGAACTCGTCTCTCACTCTGCTTGCACGATGTTGCGTTGGCGCATACACACAGACAATCGCCCACATTTGTATTCAAACTTTCAATCTTAACCAGACAATCCTTGACCCAAGTGATCCATACTCTCTTATGCTCTTTTTCCATCTTTTACTCACAACTATACATACTCCTTCTTTTTCCCTCTCATTCTCACCTGCTCCTGCACTTATACCCCATCCATACTCCCATTCTCTCACACTCTCACCTCTCCATTTCGTTTCAGTTATTCCGCATACATCAACTTTCGCACCCACAAGCACCTGGACAATCTCTCTCTCTTTCACCTTATCATTCGCTCCCCTTACATTCCATGTTCCGATTACCATGTCCTTTGTCCGGTCCTTGGTCGTCATCTTTTGGTCAGTCCTTGTCCGAGGCTTATTGTTTGTCTTTTTAGTTAGTTGGTTTCCGGGGAGGGGCACTAACCCTCCACCAGCCCTTTTAGTCGCCTTTTACGACAAGCATGGATACTGGGGAAGTATTCTTAACAAATCCCCTTACCCCCGGGGGTGCCAAACCCCCTTGCCCCCGGGGGTGCCAAACCCCCTTACCCCCGGGGGCGACAAACCCCCCCCTTACCCCCCGGGGCGACAAACCTCCCCTTTCCCCCGGGGGCGACAAACCCCCCCCTTACCCCAGGGGGCGACAACCCCCCCCGACCCCCGGGGACGACAACCCCCCCCTTACCCCAGGGGGCGACAAACCCCCCCCTTACCCCCGGGGGCGACAAACCCCCCCCTTCCCCCCGGGGGCAACCAACCCCCCCCTTACCCCCGGGGGCGGACAAACCCCCCCTTACCCCCGGGGGCGGACAAACCGCCCCCCCTTACCCCCGGGGGCGGACAAACCGCCCCCCCTTACCCCCGGGGGCGGACAAACCCCCCTTCCCCCAGGGGGCGACAAACCCCCCCTTACCCCCGGGGGCGACAAACCCCCCCCTTACCCCCGGGGGCGACAAAAAACCCCCTTTGCCCCCGGGGGCAACAAACCCCCCCCTTACCCCCGGGGCGACAAAACCCCCCCTTACCCCCGGGGGCGACAAACCTCCCCTTCCCCCCGGGGGCGACAACACCCCCCCCTTACCCCCAGCGGCGACAACCCCCCCCTTACCCCGGGGGCGACAAAATCCCCCCTTACCCCCGGGGGCGGACAAACCCCCCCTTACCCCCGGGGGCGACAAAACCCCCCCCTACCCCACGGGGCGACAAACCTCCCCCCTTACCCCCGGGGGCGACAAACCTCCCCTTACCCCCGGGGGCGACAACCCCCCCAGTCCCCCCGGGGGCGACATCCCCCCTCCTCCCCCCGGGGGCGACACTCCCCCCCTTCCCCCCGGGGGCGACAAACACTCCCCCTTACCCCCGAAGGCGACACACCCTCCCCCTTACCCCCGGGGGCGACAACCCCCCCTTACCCCCGGGGTATACAACCCCCTCCCTAAACCCCGGGGGCGACAACCCCCCCCTTACCCCCGGGGGCGACAACCCCCCCTTACCCCCGGGGGAGACAAACCCCTCCCTTACCCCCGGGGGCGACAACCCCCCCCTTACCCCCGGGGGCGACAACCACCCCCCTTACCCCCGGGGGCGACAACCCCCCCTTACCCCCGGGGGCGACAAACCCCCCCTTAACCCCGGGGGCGACAACCCCCCCCCTTAACCCCGGGGGGTCCAACCCCCCCCCTTAACCCCGGGGGCGACAAACCCCCCCCTTAAACCCGGGGGGCGACAAACCCCCCCCTTAACCCCGGAGGCGACAAACCCCCCCTTAACCCCGGGGGCGACAACCCCCCCCCTTAACACCGGGGGCGACAAACTCCCCCTTAACCCCGGGGGCGACAAACCCCCCCCTTAACCCCGGGGGCGACAAACCCCCCCCTTAACCCCGGGGGCGACAAACCCCCCCACCTTAACCCAGGGGGCGACAAACCCACCCCCCTAACCCCCGGGGGCAACAAACCCAACCCCCGAACCCCCGGGGGCGACAAACCCAACCCCCTTACCCCCGGGGGCGACAAACCCAACCCCCCTTACCCCCGGGGGCGACAAACCCAACCCCCCTTACCCCCGGGGGCGACAAACCCAACCCCCTTACCAACGGGGGCGACAAACCCAACCCCTCTTACCCCCGGGGGCGACAAACCCAACCCCCCTTACCCCCGGGGGCGACAAACCCACCCCCCCTTACCCCCGGGGGCGACAAACCCAACCCCCATTACCCCCGGGGGCGACAAACCCAACCCCCATTACCCCCGGGGGCGACAAACCCAACCCCCTTACCCCCGGGGCGTACAAACCAAACCCCTTTACCACCGGGGGGCGACAAACCCAACCCCCTAACCCCCGGGGGCGACAAACCCAACCCCCATACCCCCGGGGGCGACAAACCCAACCCCCTTACCCCCGGGGGCGACAAACCCAACCCCCCTTACCCCCGGGGGCGACAAACCCAGCCCCCCGTACCCCCGGGGGCGACAAACCCACCCACCCTTACCCCCGGGGGCGACAAACACAACCCCCCTTACCCCCAGGGGCCACAAACCCAGCCCCCATTAACCCAGGGGGCCACAAACCCAGCCAACCTTACCCCCGGGGGCGACAAACCCAGCCAACCTTACCCCCGGGGGCGACAAACCCAGCCAACCTTACCCCCGGGGGCGACAAACCCAGCCAACCTTACCCCCGGGGGCGACAAACCCAGCCAACCTTACCCCCGGGGGCGACAAACCCAGCCAACCTTACCCCCGGGGGCGACAAACCCAGCCAAACTTACCCCCGGGGTCGACAAACCCAGCCAACCTTACCCCCGGGGGAGACAAACCCAGCCAACCTTACCCCCGGGGGCGACAAACCCAGCCAACCTTACCCCCGGGGGCGAAAAACCCCGCCCCCCTTACCCCCGGGGGCGACAAACCCAACCCCCCTTACCCCCGGGGGCGACAAACCGAACCCCCCTTACCCCCGGGGGCGACACA
>NW_027642214.1:0-33838 GCF_032717465.1 Coenobita brevimanus
CCCAGCCCACCTTACCCCCGGGTGCGACAAACCCAGCCCCCCTTACCCCCGGTGGCGAAAAACCCACCCCACCGTACCCCCGGGGGCGACAAACCCAACCCCCCTTACCCCCGGGGGCCTAAAACCCCAAACCCCATTACCCCCGGGGGCGACAAACCCCCCCCCCATTACCCCCGGGGGCGACAAACCCAACCCCCATTACCCCCGGGGGGCGACAAACCCAACCCACCTAACCCCCGGGGGGCGACAAACCCAACCACCTTACCCCCGGGGGCGACAAACCCAACCCCCCTTACCCCCGGGGGCGACAAACCCAACCCCCTTACCCTCGGGGGCGACAAACCCAGCCCCCCTTACCCCCGGGGGCGACAAACCCAACCCCTTTACCCCCGGGGCTGACAAACCCAACCCCCTTAAACCCGGGGCTGACAAACCCAACCCCTTAATCCCGGGGCTGACAAACCCAACCCCTTAAACCCGGGGCTGACAAACCCAACCCCTTAAACCTGGGGCTGACAAACCCCCCCCTTAAACCCGGGGCTGACAAACCCCCCCCTTACCCCAGGGGCTGACAAACCCCCCCCTTACCCCCGGGGTGACAAACCCCCCTTTAACCCCCGGGGTGACAAACCCCCCCTTACCCCCGGGGCTGACAAACCCCCCCTTACCCCCGGGGCTGACAAACCCCCCCCTTACCCGCGTGGTGACAAACCCCCCGCTTACCCCCGGGGCTGACAAACCCCTCCCCTTACCCCCGGGGCTGACAAACCCCACCCTTACCCCCGGGGCTGAAAACCCCCCTTACCCCCGGGGCGGACACACCCCCACGTACCTCCGGGTCTGACAAACGCACCCCTTAACACCGGGGCTGACATAACCCCCCCTTACCCCCGGGGCTGGCAAACCTCCCCCCTTACCCCCGGGGCTGACAAACCCCCCCCTTACCCCCGGGGCTAACAAACCCCCCCCTTACCCCCGGGGCTGACAAACCTCCCCCCTTACCCCCGGGGCTGACAAACCCCCCCCTTACACCCGGGGCTGACAAACCCCCTCTTACCTCCGGGGCTGACAAACCCCCCCCTTACCCACGGGGCTGACAAACCCCCCCCTTACCCCCGGGGCTGGCAAACCTCCCCCCTTCCCCCCCGGCCGACAAACCTCCCCCCTTCCCCCCGGGGCTAAAAAACCCCCCCTTACCCCCGGGGCTGACAAACCTCCCCCCTTACCCCCGGGGCTGACAAACCCCCCCCTTACCCCCGGGGGTGACAAACCCCCCCCTTACCCCCTGGGCTGACAAACCCCCCCCTTACCCCAGGAGCTGAAAAAACCCACCCCCTTACCCCCGGGGCTGACAAACCCCATCCTTACCCCCGGGGCTGACAAACCCACCCCCCCATACCCCCGGGGCTGACAAACACCCACCCCTTACCCCCGGGGCTGACAAACTCCCACCCTTACCCCCGGGGCTGACAAACACCCACCCTTACCCGCGGGGCTGACAAACACCCACCCTTACCCCCGGGGCTGACAAACACCCACCCCTTACCCCCGGGGCTGACAAACACCCACCCTTACCCCCGGGGCTGACAAACACCCACCCTTACCCCCGAGGCTGACAAATCCCCACCCTTACCCCCGGGGCTGACAAACCCCCACCCTTACCCCCGGGGCTGATAAACCCCCACCCTTACCCCCGGGGCTGACAAACCCCCACCCTTACCCCGGGGCTGACAAACCCCCACCCTTACCCCCGGGGCTGACAAACCCCCACCCTTACCCCCGGGGCTGACAAACCCCCACCCTTACCCCCGGGGCTGACAAACTCCCACCCTTACCCCCGGGGCTGACAAACCCCCACCCTTTCCCCCGGGGGTGACAAAACCCCACCCTTTCCCCCGGGGGTGACAAACCCCCACCCTTTCCCCCGGGGTGACAAACCCCCACCCTTTCCCCCGGGGGTGACAAACCCCCACCCTTTCCCCCGGGGGTGACAAACCCCCACCCTTTCCCCCGGGGGTGACAAACCCCCACCCTTTCCCCCGGGGGTGGCAAACCCCCACCCTTTCCCCCGGGGGTGACAAACCCCCACAACTTACCCCCAGGGGTGACAAACCCCCACCCCTTACCCCCGGGGGTGACAAACCCCAACCCCTTACCCCCGGGGGTGACAAACCCCAACCCCTTACCCCCGGGGGTGACAAACCCCCACCCCTAACCCCCGGAGGTGACAAACCCCCACCCCTTACCCCCAGGGGTGACAAACCCCACCCCTTACCCCCGGGGGTGACAAACACCACTCCTTACCCCCTGGAGTGACAAACCCAACCTCCTTACCCCCGGGGGTGACAAACCCCACTCCCTTACCCCCGGCGATGACAAACAACACCTCTTACCCACGGGGGTGACAAACCCCCACAATTACCCACGGGGGTGACAAACCCCCACAATTACCCACGGGGGTGACAAACCCCCAAAATTACCCACGGGGGTGACAAACCCCAACCCTTACCCACGGGGGAGACAAACCCCCACCCCTTACCCACGGAGGTGACAAACCCCCCACCCCTTACCCACGGGAGTGACAAACCCCCAACCCCTTACCCACGGGGGTGACAAACCCCCACCCCTTTCCCACGGGGGTGACAACCCCCCCCTTACCCACGGGGGTGACAAACCCCCCCTTACAAACGGGGGTGAAAAACCCCCCCCTTACCCACGGGGGTGACAAACCCCCCCCTTAACCACGGGGGTGACAAACCCCCCCCTTACCCCCGGGGGTGACAAACCCCCACCCTTACCCACGGGGATGACAAACCCCCACCCTTACCCACGGGATTGACAAACCCCCCCTTACCCACGGGGGTGACAAACCCCCTTTTACACCCGAGGGTGACAAACACCACCCCTTTCCCCCGGGGGTGACAAACACCCCCCCTTACCCCCGGGGGTGACAAACACCCCCCCTTACCCCCGGGGGTGACAAACACCCCCCTAACCCCCGGGGGTGACAAACACCTCCCTTACCTCCGGGGGTGACAAAAACCCCCCCCCTTACCCCGGGGGTGACAAACACCCCCCCCTTACCCCCGAGGGTGACAAAAACCCCCCCTTACCCCCGGGGGTGACAAAAACACCCCCTTACCCCCGGGGAAGACAACACCCCCCCTTACCCCCGGGGGTGACAACCCCCTCCCTTACCCCCGGGGGTGACAAACCCCCCCCTTACCCCCGGGGGTGACACACCCCCCTCCTTACCCCGGGGGGTGAAAAACCCCCCTCCTTACCCCGGGGGTGACAACCCCCCCTCCTTCCCCCCGGGGTTTACAAACCCCCCCCCTACCCCCGGGGGTGACAACCCCGCCCCCTTACAACCGGGGGTGACAAACAACCCCCCTTGCCCCCGGGGGTGACAAACCACCCCCCTAACCCCCGGGGGTGCCAAACCCCCCTTACCCCCGGGGGTGACAAAAAACCCCCCTTACCCCCGGGGGTTACAAACACCCACCCCTTACCCCCGTGGGTGACAACCCCCCCTTACCCCCGGGGGTGATAAAACCCCCCCTTTCCCCCGGGGGTGACAAACCTCTACCTTACCCCTAGGGGTGACAAACCCCCCCCTAACCCCCAGGGGTGACAAACCCCCCTCCTTACCCCCGGGGGTGACAAACCCCCCCCTTACCCCCGGGGATGACAAACCCCCCTCCTTACCCCCGGGGGTGACAAACCCCCTTACCCCCGGGGGTGACAAACCCCCCCTTACCCCCGGGGGTGATAAACCCCCCCTTACCCCCGGGGGTGACAAACCCCCCCTTCACCCCGGGGGCGACAAACCCCCCCTTAACCCCGGGGACGACAAACCCCCCCTTAACCCCGGGGGCGACAAACCCCCCCTTAACCCCGGGGGCGACAAACCCCCCCACCTTAACCCAGGGGGCGACAAACCCAACCCCCTAACCCCCGGGGGCGACAAACCCAACCCCCTTACCTCCGGGGGCGACAAACCCAACCCTCCTTACCCCCGGGGGCGACAAACCCAACCCCCCTTACCCCCGGGGGCGACAAACCCAACCCCCCTTACCCCGGGGGGCGACAAACCCCCCCTTACAAACGGGGGTGACAAACACCTCCCCTTACCCCCGGGAGAGACAAATACCCCCCCTCACCTCCGGTGGTGACAAACATACCCCCTTACCCCCCGGGGTGACAAACACCCTCCCTTACCCTCGGGGGTGACAACACCCCCCCTTACCCCCGGGGGTGACAACACCCCCCCTTACCCCCGGGGGTGACAACACCCCCCTCTTACCCCCGGGGTGACAACACCCCCCCCTTACCCCCGGGGGTGACAACACCCCCCCTTACCCCCGGGGGTGACAACACCCCCCTTACCCCCGGGGGTGACAAACACCCCTCCTTACCCCCGGGGGTGACAAACACCCCTCCTTACCCCCGGGGGTGACAAACATCCCTCCTTACCCCCGGGGGTGACAAACACCCCTCCTTACCCCCGGGGGTGACAAACCCCCCACCTTACCCCCGGGGGTCACAAACCAACCACCTTACCCACGGGTGTGACAAACCCCCCCCTTACCCCCGGGGGTGACAAAACCCCCTTACCCCACGGGGTGTAAAACCCCCCTCCTTACCCCCGGGGGTGAAAAACAACCCCCTTACCCCCGGGGGTGACAAACAACCCCCTTACCCCCGGGGGTGACAAACAAACCCCCTTACCCCCGGGGGTGACAAACAACCCCCCTTACCCCCGGGGGTGACAAACAACCCCCCTTACCCCCGGGGGTGACAAACAACCCCCCTTACCCCCAGGGGGTGACAAAACCCTCCCCTTACCCCCGGGGGTGACAAAACCCACCCCTTACCCCCGGAGGTGACAAGACCCACCCCTTACCCCCGGGGGTGACAAAACCCACCCCCCTTAACCACGGGGGTGACAAACCCACCCCCTTACCCACGGGGGTGACAAACCCACTCCCTTACCCACGGGGGTGACAAACCCACCCCCTTACCCACGGGGGTGACAACCCCACCCCCTTACCCCCGGGGGTGACAAACCCCACCCCCTTACCCACGGGGGTGACAAACCCCCACAATTACCCACGGGTTGACAAACCCACACAATTACCCACGGGGGTGACAAACCCCCACAATTACCCACGGGGGTGACAAACCCCCACCCCTTTCCCACGGGGGTGACAAACACCCCCCCTTACCCCCGGGGGTGACAAAAACCCCCCCTTACCCCCGGGGGTGAAAAACACCCCTCCTTGCCCCGGGGGTGACAAACACCCCCCCCTTACCCCAGGGGGTGACAACACCCCCCCTTACCCCCGGGGGTGACAACACCCCCCCCTTACCCCCGGGGGTGACAACACCCCCCTTACCCGCGGGGGTGACAACACCCCCCCTTACCCCCGGGGGTGACAACACCCCCCCATTACCCCCGGGGGTGACAACACCCCCCCTTACCCCCGCGGGTGACAACACCCCCCCTTACCCCCGGTGGTGACAAACACCCCCCCTTACCCCCGGGGGTGACAAACACCCCCCCTTACCCCCGGGGGTGACAAACACCCCTCCTTACCCCCGGGGGTGACAAACACCCCTCCTTACCCCCGGGGGTTACAAACACCCCCCTTACCCCCGGGGGTGACAAACACCCCCTTACCCCCGGGGGTGACCAACACCCCCTTACCCCGGGGGTTTACAAACACCCCCCCTTACCCCCGGGGGTGACAAACACCCCCCCTTACCCCCGGGGGTGACAAACACCCCCAATTATCCCCGGGGGTGACAAACCCCCCCCACTTACCCCCGGGGGTGACAAACACCCCCCTCTTGCCCTCGGGGGTGACAAAACCCCCCACCTTACCCCCGGGGGTGACAACACCCCCCACCTTACCCCCGGGGGTGACAACACCCCCTCCTTACCCCCGGGGTGACAAACCCCCCACCTTACCCCCGGGGGTGACAAACCCCCCACCTTACCCCCGGGGGTGACAAACCCCCCACCTTACCCCCTGGGGTGACAAATCCCCCCTCCTTCCCCCCGGGGGTGACAAAACCACCCCCTTACCCCTGGGGGTGACAAAACCACCCCCTTACCCCCGGGGTGACAAACACCCCCCTTACCCCCGGGGGTGACAAACAACCCCCCTCACCCCCGGGGGTGACCAACAACCCCCCTCACCCCCGGGGGTCACAAACCCACCCCCTTACCCACGGGGGTCACAAACCCACCCCCTTACCCACGGGGGTCACAAACCCACCCCCTTACCCACGGGGGTCACAAACCCACCCCTTACCCACGGGGGTGACAAACCCACCCCCTTACCCACGGGGGTGACAAACCCCCCCATTACCCACGGGGGTGACAAACCCCCCCTTACCCACGGTCGTGACAAACCCCCCCTTACCCCGGTCGTGACAAACCCCCCCCTTACCCCCGGTCGTGACAAACCCCCCCCCTTATCCCCGGTCGTGACAAACCCCCCCCCCTTATCCCCGGTCGTGACAAACCCCCCCCTTTCCCCCGGTCGTGACAAACCCCCCCCTTACCCCCGGTCGTGACAAACCCCCCCCTTACCCCCGGGGATGACAAACCACCCCCCTTACTCCCGGGGTTGACAAACCCCCCCCTTACCCCCGGGGGTGACAAACCCCCCCTTACCCCCGGGGTTGACAAAACACCCCCTTACCCCCGGGGGTGACAAATCCCCCCCCTTACGTTCGGGGGTGACTAAACACCCCCCTGCCCCCCGGGGGAATCAAAACACCCCCCCCTACCCCCGGGGGTGACAAAACACCCCCCCTTACCCCCGGGGGTGACAAAACACCCCCCCTTACCCCCGTAGGTGACAAAACATCACCCCTTACCCACGGGGGTGACAAAACACCCCCCCTTACCCCCGGGGGTGACAAAACACCCCCCCTTACCCCCGGGGGTGACAAAACACCCCCCCTTCCCCCAGGGGGTGACAACACCCCCCTTACCCCCGGGGGTGACAAACCCCCCCCCTTACCCCAGGGGGTGACAAACACCCCCCCTTACCCCCGGGGGTTACAAACACCCCCCCTAACCCCCGGGTGTTACAAACACCCCCCCCCTACCCCTGGGGGTGACAAACCCCCCCATTACCCACGGGGGTGACAAACCCCCCCCCTGACCCCGGGTCGTGACACACCCCCCCATACCCCCGGTCGTGACAAAACCCCCCCCATACCCCCGGGGGTGACAAACCCCCCCCTTACCCCCGAGGGTGACAAAACCCCCCCCTTTCCCCCGGGGGTGACAAAACCCCCCCTTTCCCCCGGGGGTGACAAACCCCCCCCTTTCCCCCGGGGGTGACAAAACCCTCCCTTTCCCACGGGGGTGACAAAACCCCACCCTTTCCCCCGGGGGTGACAAAACCCCCCCCTTACCCCCGGGGGTGACAAAACCCCCTTTCCCCGGGGGTGACAAAACCCCCCTTTCCCCGGGGGTGACCAAACTCCCCTTACCCCCGGGGTGACAAACCCCCCTTACCCCCGAGGGTGAAAAAACCCCCCCCTTACCCCCGGGGGTGACAAAACCCCCCTTACCCCCGGGGGTGACAAAACCTCCCCCCTTACCCCCCGGGGGTGACAAACCCCCCTTACCCCCGGGGGTGACAAAACCCCCCCTTACCCCCGGGGGTGACAAAACCCCCCTTACCCCCGGGGGTGACAAAAACCCCCCTTACCCCCGGGGGTGACAAAACCCCCCTTACCCCCGGGGGTGACAAAACCCCCCCTTACCCCCGGGGGTGACAAAACCACCCCCCTACCCCCGGGGGTGACAAACCCCCCCCTTACCCCCGGGGGTGACCAAACCCCCCCCTTACCCCCGGGGGTGACAAAACCCCCCTTACCCCGGGGGTGACAAAAACCCCCTTCACCCCCGGGGGTGAAAACAACCCCCCTTACCCCCCGGGGGTGAAAAAAAAAAACCCCCTTACCCCCGGGGGTGACAAAAACCCCCCTTACCCCCGGGGGTGAAAAAAACCCTTACCCCCGGGGGGTGACAACCCCCCCCTTACCCCCGGGGGTGACAAAAACCCCCCCTTACCCCCGGGGGTGACAAAACCCCCCCCTTACCCCCGGGGGTGACAACACCCCCCCCTTACCCCCTGGGGTGACAAACACCCCCCTTACCCCCGGGGGGTGACAAAACCCCCCCTTACCCCCGGGGGTGACAAACCCCCCCCTTACCCCCGGGGGTGACAAAAACCTCCCCTTACCCCCGGGGGTGACAAACCCCCCCCTTACCCCCGGGGGTGACCAAACCCCCCTTACCCAAGGGGGTGACAAACCCCCCCTTACCCCCGGGAGTGACAAAAAAAAACCTTAACCCCGGGGGTGACAAAAAATAACCCTTACCCCCGGGGGTGACAAAAAAAACCCTTACCCCCGGGGGTGACAAAAAAAAAACCCTTACCCCCGGGGGTGACAAAAAAAAAACCCTTACCCCCTGGGGTGACAAAAAAAAGAAACACCCCCGGGGGTGACAAAAAAAAAACCCTTACCCCCGGGGGTGACAAAAAAAAAACCCTAACCCCCGGGGGGGCCAAAAAAAAAAACCTTACCCCCGGGGGTGACAAAAAAAACCCTTACCCCCGGGGGTGACAAAAAAAAACCCTTACCCCCGGGGGTGAAAAAAAAAAACCCTTACCCCCGGGGGTGACAAAAAAAAACCTTCCCACGGGGGGTGACAAAAAAAAAACCCTTACCCCCTGGGGTGACAAAAAAAAAAACCTTACCCCGTGGGGTGACAAAAAAAAAACCCTTACCCCCGGGGGTGACAAAAAAAACCCTTACCCCCGGGAGTGACAAAAAAAAAAAACCTTACCCCCGGGGGTGACAAAAAAAAACCCTTACCCCCGGGGGTGACAAAAAAAAAACCTTACCCCCGGGGGTGACAAAAAAAACCCTTACCCCCGGGGGTGACAAAAAAAAAACCCTTACCCCAGGGGGTGACAAACCCCCCCCATTACCCACGGGGGTGACAAACCCCGCCCCTTACCCCCGGTCGTGACAAACCCCCCCCATACCCCCGGTCGTGACAAAACCCACCTCATACCCCCGTGGGTGACAAACCCCCCCCCTTACCCCCGGGGGTGACAAAACCCCCCCCTTTCCCCCGGGGGTGACAAAACCCCCCCCTTTCCCCCGGGGGTGACAAACCCCCCCCTTTCCCCCGGGGGTGACAAAACCCCCCCTTTCCCCCGGGGGTGACAAAACCCCACCCTTTCCCCCGGGGGTGACAAAACCCCCCTTTCCCCCCCCATTACCCCCGGGGGTAATAAACCTCCCTTGACCCGGGGTGACAAAAAACCCCCCTTTACCCCTGGGGGTGACAAAAACCCTTACCCCCCGGGGTGACAAAACCCCCCTTACCCCCGGGGGTGACAAAACCCCCCTTACCCTCGGGGGTGACAAACCCCCCTTACCCCCGGGGGTTACAACCCCCTTACCCACGGGGGGAAAAAAACCCTTACCCCCCGGGGGTGAGAAAAAAGCCCCCCTTACCCCCGGGGTGACAAAACCCCCCTGACCCCCGGGGGTGACAAAAAAACCCCTCTTACCTACGGGGGTGACAAAAAAACCCTTAAGCCCCGGGGGTGACAAAAACCCCTTAAGCCCCGGGGGTGACAAAACCCCCCCTTACCCCCGGGGGGTGACAAACCCCCCTTACCCCCGGGGGTGACAAACCCCCCTTACCCCCGCGGGTGACAAAACCCCTTACCCCCGGGGGTGACAAAAAACCCCCCTTACCCCCGGGGGTGACAAAACCCCCCTTACCCCCGGGGGTGACAAACCCCCCCTTACCCCGGGGGTGACAAAACCCCCCCCTTACCCCCGGGGGTGAAAAAAAACCCCTTACCCCCGGGGGTGAAAAAACCCCCCCCTTACCTCCGGGGGTGACAAAAACCCCCCTTACCCCCGGGGGTGACAAAAAAACACCCCATACCCCCGGGGAGGACAAACCCCCCCTTAACCCCGGGGGTGACAAACCCCCCCCTTACCCACGGGGGTGACAAACCCCCCCCCTTACCCCCGGGGGTGACAAAAAAAAACCTTCCCCCCGGGGGTGAAAAAAACAAACCCGTACCCCCGGGGGTGACAAAACCCCCCTTACCCCCGGGGGTGACAAAAAAAACCCTTACCCCCGGGGGTGACAAAAAACCCCTACCCCCGGGGGTGACAAAAACCTCCCCTTACCCCCGGGGGTGACAAAAAAAAACCCTTCCCCCGGGGGTGACAAAAAAAAACCCCTTCCCCCGGGGGTGACAAAAAAAAACCCTTACCCCCGGGGGTGACAAAAAAAAAACCCTTACCCCCGGGGGTGACAAAAAAAAAACCCTTACCCCCGGGGGTGACAAAAAAAACCCTTACCCCCGGGGGTGACAAAAAAAACCCTTCCCCCGGGGGGTGACAAAAAAAAAACCCTTACCCCCTGGGGTGACAAAAAAAAAAAACCTTACCCCCTGGGGTGACAAAAAAAAAACCTTACCCCCGGGGGTGACAAAAAAAAAAACCTTACCCCCGGGAGTGACAAAAAAAAAAACCTTACCCCCGGGGGTGACAAAAAAAACCCTTACCCCCGGGGTGGCCAAAAAAAAACCCTTACCCCCGGGGGTGACAAAAAAAACCCTTACCCCCGGGGGTGACAAAAAAAAACCATTTACCCCCTGGGGTGACAAAAAAAAAATACTTAAACCCGGGGGTGACAAAAAAAAAAAACTTAAACCCGGGGGTGACAAAAAAAAAAAACTTAAACCCAGGGGTGACAAAAAAAAACACCTTAAACCCGGGGGTGACAAAAAAAAAAACCTTAAACCCGGGGGTGACAAAAAAACCACCCTTAAACCCGGGGGTGACAAAAAAAGCACCCTTAAACCCGGGGGTGACAAAAAAACCACCCTTACCCCCGGGGGTGACAAAAAAAACATCCTTACCCCCGGGGGTGAAAAAAAAACACCCCTTACCCCCGGGGGTGACAAAAAAAAACACCCCTTACCCCCGGGGGTGACAAAAAAAACACCCCTTACCCCCGGGGGTGACAAAAAAACCACCCCTTACCCCCGGGGGTGACAAAAAAAACACCCCTTACCCCCGTGGGTGACAAAAAAACGACCCCTTACCCCCGGGGGTGACAAAAAAACCACCCCATACCCCCGGGGGTGACAAAAAAACCACCCCTTACCCCCGGGGGTGACAAAAAAAAAACCCTTACCCCCGGGGGTGACCAAAAAAACACCCCTTACCCCCGGGGGTGACCAAAACCACCCCTTACCCCCGGGGTGACCAAAACCACCCCTTACCCCCGGGGTGATCAAAAAAACCACCCTTTCCCCCGGGGGTGACAAAAAACCACCCCTTACCCCCGGGGGTGACCAAAAAACCACCCCGTACCCCCGGGGGGGCACAAAAAAACACCCCATACCCCCGGGGGTGACAAAAAAAAACACCCCTTACCCCCGGGGGTGACCAAAAAAAACACCCCATAACCCCCGGGGAGACCAAAAGAAACACCCCTTACCCCCGGGGGTGACCAAAAAAAACACCCCTTACCCCCGGGGGTGACCAAAAAAACCACCCCTTACCCCCGGGGGTGACCAAAAAAACCACCCCTTACCCCCGGGGGTGACCAAAAAAAAACCCCTTACCCCCGGGGGTGACCAAAAAAAACACCCCTTACCCCCGGGGGTGACAAAAAAAACACCCCTTACCCCCGGGGGTGACAAAAAACCACCCCTTACCCCCGGGGGTGACAAAAAAACCACCCCTTACCCCCGGGGGTGACAAAAAAAAACACCCCTTACCCCCGGGGGTGACAAAAACCACCCCTTACCCCCGCAGGTGACAAAAAAAACACCCCTTACCCCCGGGGGTGAAAAAAAAAAAACCCTTACCCCCGGGGGTGACAAAAAAACCACCCTTTACCTCCGGGGGTGACAAAAAAACCACCCCTTACCCCCGGGGGTGACAAAAAAACCACCCCTTACCCCCGGGGGTGACAAAAAAAACACCCCTTACCCCCGGGGGTGACAAAAAAAACACCCCTTACCCCCGGGGGTGACAAAAAAACCACCCCTTACCCCCGGGGGTGACAAAAAAAACACCCCTTACCCCAGGGGGTGACAAAAAAAACCACCCCTTACCCCCGGGAGTGACAAAAAAAACACCCCTTACCCCCGGGGGTGAAAAAAAAAACACCCCTTACCCCCGGGGGTGACAAAAACACCCCTTACCTCCGGGGGTGACAAAAACCACCCCTTACCCCCGGGCGTGACAAAAAACCCCCCCCTTCCCCCCGGGGGTGACACAAAAACATCCCCTTACCCCCGGGGGTGACAAAAAAAACACCCCTTACCCCCGGGGGTGACCAAAAAACCACCCCTTACCCCCGGAGGGGACAAAAAAACCCCCACATACCCCCGGGGGTGACAAAAAAAACACCCCTTACCCCCGGGGGAGACCAAAAAAACCACCCTTTACCCCCGGGGGAGACAAAAAAAACACCCCTTACCCCCGGGGGTGACAAAAAAAACACCCCTTACCCCCGGGGGTGAGAAAAAAAAAACCCTTACCCCCGGAGGTGACAAAAAAACACCCCTTACCCCCGGGGGTGACAAAAAAACACCCCTTACCCCCGGGGGTGAAAAAAAAAACACCCCTTACCCCCGGGGGTCACAAAAAAAACACCCCTTACCCCCGGGGGTGACAAAAAAACCACCCCTTACCCCCGGCGGTGACAAAAAAAACCACCCCTTACCCCCGGCGGTGACAAAAAAACCACCCCTTACCCCCGGGGGTGACAGAAAAACCACCCCTTACCCCAGGGGGCGACAAACCCAGCCAACCTTACCCCCGGGGGCGACAAACCCAGCCAACCTTACCCCCGGAGGCGACAAACCCAGCCAACCTTACCCCGGGGGCGACAAACCCAGCCAAACTTACCCCCGGGGGCGACAAACCCAGCCAACCTTACCCCGGGGGCGACAAACCCAACCCCCCTTACCCCCGGCGGCGACAAACCCAGCCAACCTTACCCCCGGGGGCGACAAACCAAGCCAACCTTACCCCCGGGGCGACAAACCCAGCCAACCTTACCCCCGAGGGCGACAAACCCAACTCCCCGTACCCCCGGGGGCGACAAACCCAACCCCTCTTACCCCCGGGGGCGACAAACCCAACCCCCATTACCTCCGGGGGCGACAAACCCAACCCCCATTACCCACGGGGGCGACAAACCCAACCCCCATTACCCCCGGGGGCGACAAACCCAACCCCCATTACCCCCGGGGGCGACAAACCCAACCCCCATTACCCCCGGGGGCGACAAACCCAACCCCTTTACCCCCGGGGCTGACAAACCCAACCCCCTTAAACCCGGGGCTGACAAACCCAACCCCTTAAACCCGGGGCTGAAAAACCCAACCCCTTAAATCCGGGGCTGACAAACCCAACCCCTTAAACCGGGGCTGACAAACCCAACCCCTTAAACCCTGGGCTGACAAACCCAACCCCTTACCCCAGGGGCTGACAAACCCAACCCCTTACCCCCGGGGCTGACAAACCCCCCCCTTACCCCCGGGGTGACAAACCCCCCCCTTACCCCCGGGGCTGACAAACCGCCCCTTACCCCCGGGGTGACAAACCACCCCCTTACCCCCGGGGCTGACAAACCACCCCCTTACCCCCGGGACTGACAAACCACCCAATTACCCCCGGGGCTGACAAACCCCATCCTTACCCCCGGGGCTGACAAACCCCCCCCTTACCCCCGGGGCTGACAAACCCCCCCCTTACCTCCGGGGCTGACAAACACCCCCCTTACCCCCGGGGCTGACAAACCCCGCCTTACCCCCGGGGCTGTCAAACCCCCCCCCTTCCCCCCGTTGCTGACAAACCCGCCCCTTACCCCCGGGGCTGACAAACCTCCCCTTACCCCCGGGGCTGACAAACCCACCCCCCTTACCGCAGGGGCTGACAAACCCACCCCCTTACCCCCGGGGCTGACAATCCCACCCCTTACCCCCGGGCCTGACAAACTCCCACCCTTACCCCCTGGACTGACAAATTCCCACCCTTACCCCCGGGGCCGACAAACACCCACCCCTTACCCCCGGGGCCGACAAACACCCACCCCTTACCCCCGGGGCCGACAAACACCCACCCTTACCCCCGGGTCCGACAAACACCCACCCTTACCCCCGGGGCTGACAAACACCCACCCTTACCCCCGGGGCTGACAAACACCCACCCTTACCCCCGGGGCTGACAAACACCCACCTTTTCCCCCGGGGGTGACAAAACCCCACCCTTTCCCCCGGGGGTGACAAAACCCCACCCCTTACCCCCGGGGGTGACAAAACCCCACCCCTTACCCCCGGGGGTGACAAAACCCCACCCCTTATCCCCGAGTGTGACGAACCCCACCCCTTATCCCCGGGGGTGACAAACCCCCACCCCTCACCCCCGGGGGTGACAAACCCCCACCCCTTACCCCCGGGGGTGAAAAACCCCCACCCCTTACCCCCGGGGGTGACAAACACCACCCCTTACCCCCGGGGGTGACAAACACCCCCCCCAACCCCCGGGAGTGACAAACACCCCCCCCTTACCCCAGGGGGTGACAAACCCCCCCCATTACCCACGGGGGTGACAAACCCCCCCCCTTACCCCGGGTCGTGACAAACCCCCCCATACCCCCGGTCGTGACAAAACCCCCCCCATACCCCCGGGGGTGACAAACCCCCCTTACCCCCGAGGGTGACAAAACCCCCCTTTCCCCCGGGGTGACAAAACCCCCCTTTCCCCGGGGGGGTGAAAAACCCCCCCCCTTTCCCCCGGGGGTGACAAAAACCCCCCTTTCCCCCGGGGGTGACAAAACCCCACCCTTTCCCCCGGGGGTGACAAACCCCCCCCTTTCCCCCGGGGGTGACAAAACCCCCCCTTTCCCCCGGGGGTGACAAAACCCCCCCCTTTCCCCCGGGGGTGACCAAACTCCCCCTTACCCCCGGGGGTGACAAAACCCCCCCTTACCCCCGAGGGTGACAAAACCCCCCCTTACCCCCGGGGGGGACAAACCCCCCCCTTACCCCCGGGGGTGACAAAACCTCCCCCTTACCCCCGGGGGTGACAAACCCCCCCTTACCCCCGGGGGTGACAAAACCCCCCCCTTACCCCCGGGGGTGACAAAACCCCTTACCCCCGGGGTGACAAAACCCCCCTTACCCCCGAGGGTGACAAAACCCCCCTTACTCCCCGGGGATGACAAAACCCCCCGTGCCCCCGGGGGTGCCAAACCCCCTTGCCCCCGGGGGTGCCAAACCCCCTTGCCCCCGGGGGTGCCAAACCCCCTTGCCCCCGGGGGTGCCAAACCCCCTTGCCCCCGGGGGTGCCAAACCCCCTTGCCCCCGGGGGTGAAAAAACCCCCCTTACCCCCGGGGGTGAAAAAACCCTTACCCCCGGGGTGACAAAACCCCCGCCCCCGGGGGTGAAAAAACCCCACCCCCGGGGGTGACAAAACCCCCCTTACCTCCGGGGGTGACAAAAACCCCCCCTTACCCCCGGGGGTGACAAAACCCCCCCTTACCCCCGGGGGTGACAAAACCCCCCCTTACCCCCGGGGGTGACAAACACCCCCTTACCCCCGGGGGTGACAAACCCCCTTACCCCCCGGGGGTGACAAAACCCCCCTTTCCCCCGGGGGTGACAAAACCTCCCCTTACCCCCGGGGGTGACAAATCCCCCCCTGCCCCCCGGGGGTGACCAAACCCCCCCTTACCCAAGGGGGTGACAAACCCCCCCTTACCCCCGGGAGTGACAAAAAAACCTTACCCCCGGGGGGGACACAAAATAACCCATACCCCCGGGGGTGACAAAAAACCCTTACCCCCGGGGGTGAAAAAAAAACCCTTACCCCCGGGGGTGACAAAAAAACCCTTACCCCCTGGGGTGACAAAAAAAAGAAACACCCCCCGGGGGTGACAAAAAAAAAACCCTTACCCCGGGGGTGACAAAAAAAACCCTTACCCCCGGGAGTGACAAAAAAAACCCTTACCCCCGGGGGTGACAATAAAACCCTTACCCCGGGGGTGACAAACCCTTACCCCCGGGGGTGACAAAAACCCTTACCCCCGGGGGTGACAAAAAAACCTTCCCCCGGGGGGTGACAAAAAAAACCCTTACCCCCGGGGGTGACAAAAAAAAACCCTTACCCCCTGGGGGTGACAAAAAAAAACCCTTACCCCCGGGGGTGACAAAAAAAAACCCTTACCCCCGGGGGTGACAAAAAAAAAACCCTTACCCCCGGGGGTGACAAAAAAAACCCTTACCCCCGGGGGTGACAAAAAAAAAACCCTTACCCCCGGGGGTGACAAAAAACCCTTACCCCCGGGGGTGACAAAAAAAAAACCCTTACCCCAGGGGGTGACAAACCCCCCCCATTACCCCCGGGGTGACAAACCCGCCCCTTACCCCCGGTCGTCACAAACACCCCCAATCCCCCCGGTCGTTACAAAACCCACCTCATACCCCCGTGGGTGACAAACCAAAACCCTTACCCCCGGGGGTGACAAAACCCCCCTTTCCCCCGGGGGTGACAAAACCCCCCTTTCCCCGGGGGTCACAAACAACCCCCTTCCCCCCGGGGGTGACAAAACCCCCCCTTTCCCCCGGGGGTGACAAAACCCCACCCTTTCCCCCGGGGGTGACAAAACCCCCCCTTTCCCCCGGGGGTGACAAGACCCCCCCTTACCCCCGGGGGTGGCAAAACCTCCCCTTACCCCCGGGGGTGACAAAAAACCCCCCTTTACCCCTGGGGGTGACAAAAAAAAACCCTTACCCCCGGGGGTGACAAAAAACCCCCTTACCCCCGGGGGTGACAAAAAAACCCCCCTTACCCCCGGGGGTGACAAACCCCCCCCCCTTACCCCCGGGGGTTACAACCCCCCCCCCTTACCCCCGGGGGTGAAAAAAACCCTTACCCCCGGGGGTGAAAAAAAACCCCCCTTACCCCCGGGGGTGACAAAAAACCCCCCCTTACCCCCGGGGGTGACAAAAAAACCCCTCTTACCTACGGGGGTGACAAAACCCCCCCCTTAAGCCCCGGGGGTGACAAAACCCCCCCTTAAGCCCCGGGGATGACAAAACCCCCCCTTACCCCCGGGGGTGACAAAACCCCCCCTTACCCCCGGGGGTGACAAACCCCCCCCTTACCCCCCCGGGTGACAAAACCCCCCTTACCTCCGGGGGTGACCAAAAACCCCCCTTACCCCCGGGGGTGACAAAACCCCCTTACCCCCGGGGGTGACAAAACCCCCTTACCCCCGGGGGTGACAAAAACCCCCCGTACCCCCCTGACGTGACAAAACCCCCCCCTTACCCCCGGGGGTGACAAAACCCCCCCTTACCCCCGGGGGTGACAAAAACCCCCCCTTACCCCCGGGGGTGACAAAAACCTCCCCTTACCCCCGGGGGTGACAAACCCCCCCCTTATCCCCGGGGGTGACAAACCCCCCCCTTACCCAAGGGGGTGACAAACCCCCCCCTTACCCCCGGGGGTGACAAAAAAAAAAACCTTACCCCCGGGGGTGACAAAAAAAAACCCTTACCCCCGGGGGTGACAAAAAAAAACCCTTACCCCCGGGGGTGACAAAAAAAAACCCTTACCCCGGGGCTGACAAAAAAAAACCCCTTACCCCCGGGGGTGACAAAAAAAAACCCTTACCCCCTGGGGGTGACAAAAACCCTTACCCCGGGGGTGACAAAAAAAAAAACCTTACCCCCGGGGGTGACAAAAAAAAACCCTTACCCCCGGGGGTGACAAAAAAAAACCCTTACCCCCGGGGGTGACAAAAAAAACCCTTACCCCGGGGATGACAAAAAAAAAACCCTTACCCCCGGGGGTGACAAAAAAACCTTACCGGGAAATTGACAAAAAAAACCCTACCCCCGGGGGGTGACAAAAAAAAAACCTTACCCCCTGGGGTGACAAAAAAAAAAACCTTACCCCCTGGGGTGAAAAAAAAAACCTTACCCCGGGGGTGACAAAAAAAAAAACCTTACCCCCGGGAGTGACAAAAAAAAAAACCTTACCCCCGGGGGTGACAAAAAAAACCCTTACCCCCGGGGGTGACAAAAAAAAACCCTTACCCCCGGGGGTGACAAAAAAAAAACCCTTACCCCCGGGGGTGACAAAAAAAAACCATTTACCCCCTGGGGTGACAAAAAAAAAATACTTAAACCCGGGGGTGACAAAAAAAAAAAACTTAAACCCGGGGGTGACAAAAAAAAAAAACTTAAACCCGGGGGTGACAAAAAAAAAAAACTTAAACCCAGGGGTGACAAAAAAAAACACCTTAAACCCGGGGGTGACAAAAAAAAAAACCTTAAACCCGGGGGTGACAAAAAAACCACCCTTAAACCCGGGGGTGACAAAAAAAGCACCCTTAAACCCGGGGGTGACAAAAAAACCACCCTTACCCCCGGGGGTGACAAAAAACATCCTTACCCCGGGGGTGACAAAAAAAAAACCCCTTACCCCCGGGGGTGACAAAAAAACACCCCTTACCCCCGGGGGTGAAAAAAAAACCCCCCCTACCCCCGGGGGGGTAAAAAAAACACCCCCCTTACCCCGGGGGTTTAAAAAAAAAACACCCCTTACCCCCGTGGGTGACAAAAAAACGACCCCTTACCCCCGGGGGTGACAAAAAAACCACCCCATACCCCCGGGGGGGACAAAAAAACCACCCCTTACCCCCGGGGGTGACAAAAAAAAAACCCTTACCCCCGGGGGTGACCAAAAAAACCACCCCTTACCCCCGGGGGTGACCAAAAAAACCCCCCCTTACCCCCGGGGGTGACCAAAAAAACCACCCCTTACCCCCGGGGTGATCAAAAAAACCACCCCTTACCCCCGGGGGTGACAAAAAACCACCCCTTACCCCCGGGGGTGACAAAAAAACCACCCCTTACCCCCGGGGGTGACCAAAAAAAACAACCCCTTACCCCCGGGGGGGACAAAAAAAAACACCCCTTACCCCCGGGGGTGACCAAAAAAACACCCCTTACCCCGGGGGGTTACAAAAAAAACACCCCTTACCCCCGGGGGTGACCAAAAAAAACACCCCTTACCCCCGGGGGTGACCAAAAAAAACACCCCTTACCCCCGGGGGTGACCAAAAAAACCACCCCTTACCCCCGGGGGTGACCAAAAAAACCCCTTACCCCCGGGGGTGACCAAAAAAACACCCCTTACCCCCGGGGGTGACAAAAACACCCCTTACCCCCGGGGTTGACAACCACCCACCCCTTACCCCCGGGGGTGACAAAAAAACCACCCCTTACCCCCGGGGGTGACAAAAAAAAACCCTTACCCCCGGGGGTGACAAAAAAACCACCCCTTACCCCCGGGGGTGACAAAAAAAAACCCTTACCCCCGGAGGTGACAAAAAAAACACCCCTTACCCCCGGGGGTGAGAATAAAAAAACCCTTACCCCCGGGGGTGACAAAACCACCCTTTACCTCCGGGGGTGACAAAAACCCCCCCTTACCCCCGGGGGTGACAAAAAAACCACCCCTTACTCCCCGGGGGTGACAAAACACCCCTTACCCCCCCGGGGGTGACAAAAAAACCACCCCATACCCCCGGGGGTGACAAAAACCACCCCATAACCCCCGGGGTGACAAAAAAACCACCCCTTCCCCCCGGGGGTGAAAAAAAAAACCACCCCTTACCCCCGGGGGTGACAAAAAAAACACCCCTTACCCCCGGGGGTGAAAAAAAAAACCCCTTACCCCCGGGGGTGACAAAAAAAACACCCCTTACCCCCGGGGGTGACAAAAAAACCACCCCTTACCCCCGGGGGTGACAAAAAAACCACCCCTTACCCCCGGGGGTGACAAAAAAAACACCCCTTACCCCCGGGGGTGACAAAAAAAACACCCCTTACCCCCGGGGGTGACCAAAAAACCACCCCTTACCCCCGGAGGTGACAAAAAAACCACCCCTTACCCCCGGGGGTGACAAAAAAACACCCCTTACCCCCGGGGGTGACAAAATACTACCCTTACCCCCGGGGGTGACAAAAACCTCCCCTTACCCCCGGGGGTGACAAAAAACACCCCTTACCCCCGGGGGGTGAGAAAAAAAACCCTTACCCCCGGAGGTGACAAAAACACCCCCTTACCCCCCGGGGTGAACAACACACACCCCTTACCCCCGGGGGTGTCACCAAAAAACACCCCCTACACCCGGGGGTGCCACAAAAAACACCCCTTACCCCCGGGGGTGACAAAAAAACCACCCCTTACCCCTGGCTGTTTAAAAAAAAACCACCCCTTACCCCCGGCGGTGACAAAAACCACCCCTTACCCCCGGGGGTGACAAAAAAACCACCCCTTACCCCCGGGGGCGACAAACCCAGCCAACCTTACCCCGGGGGCGACACACCCAGCCAAACTTACCCCCGGGGGCGACAAACCCAGCCAACCTTACCCCGGGGGCGACAAACCCAGCCAAACATACCCCCGGGGGCGACAAACCCAGCCAACCTTACCCCCGGGGGCGACAAACCCAACCCCCTTACCCGGCGGCGACAAACCCAGCCAACCTTACCCCCGGGGGCGACAAACCAAGCCAACCTTACCCCCGGGGCGACAAACCCAGCCAACCTTACCCCCGAGGGCGACAAACCCAACTCCCCGTACCCCCGGGGGCGACAAACCCAACCCCTCTTACCCCCGGGGGCGACAAACCCCCCCCACAGTACCGCCGGGGGCGCCACACCCAACCCCCATTACCCACGGGGGCGACAAACCCAACCCCCATTACCCCCGGGGGCGACAAACCCAACCCCCATTACCCCCGGGGGCGACAAACCCAACCCCCATTACCCCCGGGGGCGACAAACCCAACCCCTTTACCCCCGGGGCTGACAAACCCAACCCCCTTAAACCCGGGGCTGACAAACCCAACCCCTTAAACCCGGGGCTGAAAAACCCAACCCCTTAAATCCGGGGCTGACAAACCCAACCCCTTAAACCGGGGCTGACAAACCCAACCCCTTAAACCCTGGGCTGACAAACCCAACCCCTTACCCCAGGGGCTGACAAACCCCACCCCTTACCCCCGGGGCTGACAAACCCCCCCCTTACCCCCGGGGTGACAAACCCCCCCCTTACCCCCGGGGCTGACAAACCGCCCCTTACCCCCGGGGAGACACACCACCCCCTTAACCCCGGGGCTGACAACCCAACCCCTTTCCCCCGGGTCTTACAAACCACCCAATTACCCCCGGGGCTGACAAACCCCATCCTTACCCCCGGGGCTGACAAACCCCCCCCTTACCCCCGGGGCTGACAAACCCCCCCCTTACCTCCGGGGCTGACAAACACCCCCCTTACCCCCGGGGCTGACAAACCCCGCCTTACCCCCGGGGCTGACAAACCCCCCCCCTTACCCCCGATGCTGACAAACCCGCCCCTTACCCCCGGGGCTGACAAACCTCCCCTTACCCCCGGGGCTGACAAACCCACCCCCCTTACCGCAGGGGCTGACAAACCCACCCCCTTACCCCCGGGGCTGACAATCCCACCCCTTACCCCCGGGCCTGACAAACTCCCACCCTTACCCCCTGGACTGACAAATTCCCACCCTTACCCCCGGGGCCGACAAACACCCACCCCTTACCCCCGGGGCCGACAAACACCCACCCCTTACCCCCGGGGCCGACAAACACCCACCCTTACCCCCGGGTCCGACAAACACCCACCCTTACCCCCGGGGCTGACAAACACCCACCCTTACCCCCGGGGCTGACAAACACCCACCCTTACCCTCGGGGCTGACAAACACCCACCTTTTCCCCCGGGGGTGACAAAACCCCACCCTTTCCCCCGGGGGTGACAAAACCCCACCCCTTACCCCCGGGGGTGACAAAACCCCACCCTTACCCCCGGGGGTGACAAAAGCCCCACCCCTTATCCCCGAGTGTGACGAACCCCACCCCTTATCCCCCGGGGTGACAAACCCCCACCCCTCACCCCCGGGGGTGTCAAACCCCCACCCCGTACCCCCGGGGGTGAAAAACCCCCACCCCTTACCCCCGGGGGTGACAACCCCCCCCCCCCTCCCCCCGGGGGTGACAAACCCCCACCACCTTACCCCCGGGGGTGACAAACCAAACCCCCTTACCCCCGGGGGTGACAAACCCAACTCCCTTACCCCCGGGGGTGACAAACCCCCCCATTACCAACGGGGGTGACAAACACCCCCCCCTTACCCACGGGGGTGACAAACACCCCCCCCTTAACCCCCGGGGGTGACAACCACCCCCCCTTCCCCCCGGGGGTGAAAAACACCCCCCCTTACCCCCGGGAGAGACAACCACCCCCCCTGACCCCCGGGGGTGAAACACACCCCCCCTTACCCCCGGGGGTGACAAACCCCCCCCTTACCCCCGGGGGTGACAAACACCCCCCCTAACCCCCGGGGGTGACAACACCCCCCCCTTACCCCCGGGAGTGACAACACCCCCTTACCCCCGTGGGTGACAACACCCCCCCTTTCCCCCGGGGGTGACAACACCCCCCCGTACCCCGGGGGTGTCAACACCCCCTTACCCCCGGGGGTGACAACACCCCCTTACCCCCCGGGAGAGACAAATACCCCCCCTTACCCCCGGGGGTGACAAAACCCCCCCCTACCCCCCGGGGGTGCCAACCACCCCTTCCCCCCGGGGGTGACAAACACCCCCCCTTACCCCCGGGGGTGACAACACCCCCCCTTACCCCCGGGGGTGACAACCCCCCCCATTCCCCCGGGGGTGACAACACCCCCCCTTACCCCGGGGGTGACAACACCCCCCTTACCCCGGGGGTGACAGACAACACCCCCCCTTACCCCCGGGGGTGACAACACCCCCCCCATACCCCCGGGGGTGACAAACACCCCCCCTTACCCCCGGGGGTGACAAACACCCCTCCTTACCTCCGGGGGTGACAAACATCCCTCCTTACCCCCAGGGGTGACAAACACCCCTCCTTACCCCCGGGGGTGACAAACACCCCCTTACCCCCGCGGGTGACCACCACCCCCCCTTACCCCCGGGGGTGACCAACCCCCCCCCTTACCCCCCTGGGGTGACCAACACCCCCTTACCCCCGGGGTGACCAACACCCACCCTTACCCCGGGGGTGACAAACACCCCCTCACCCCCGGGTTGACACCCCCCCCACCGTACCCCCGGGGGCGACAAACCCCCCAACTCCCCCCGGGGTGACAACCCCCCCCCTTTCCCCCCGGGGGTGACAAACCCCCCACCTTACCCCGGGGTGTAACAACCCCCCCCTTACCCCCGGGGGTGACAAACCCCCCCTTACCCCCGGGGGAGACAAACCCCCCCTTACCCCCGGGGGTGAAAAACAACCCCCTTACCCCCGGATGTGACAAACAAACCCCCTAACCCCCGGGGGTGACAAAAAAACCCCCTTACCCCCGGTCGTGACAAACCCCCCCCATACCCCCGGTCGTGACAAAACAACCCCCATACCCCCGTGGGTGACAAACCCCCCCCTTACCCCCGGGGGTGACAAAACCCCCCCATTCCCCCGGGGGTGACAAAACCCCCCCCTTTCCCCCGGGGGTGACAAACCCCCCCCCTTCCCCCCGGGGGTGACAAAACCCCCCCCCTTCCCCCGGGGGGTGACAAAACCCCCCCCTTTCCCCCGGGGGTGACAAACCCCCCCCCTTTCCCCCGGGGGTGACAAAACCCCCCCTTTCCCCCGGGGGTGACAAACCCCGCACTTTCCCACGGGGGTTACCAAACTACCCCCTACCCCCGGGGGTTACAAAAACCCCCCCTTACCCCCGGGGGTGACAAAACCCCCCCTTACCCCCGGGGTGGACCACACCCCCCCCTTCCCCCCGGGGGTGACAAAACCCCCCCTTACCCCCGGGGGTGACAAAACCCCCCCCTTACCCCCGGGGGTGACAAACCCCCCTGACCCCCGGGGGTGACAAAACCCCCCTTCCCCCCGGGGGTGACAAAAACCCCCCCCTTACCCCCGGGGGTGACAAAAACCCCCCCTTACCCCCGGGGGAGACAAACCCCCCCCCTTACCCCCGGGGGTTACAAAAACCCCCCCTTACCCCCGGGGGTGAAGAAAACCCCCCCTTACCCTCGGGGGTGACAAAACCCCCCCCTACCCCCGGGAGTGACAAAACCCCCCCCCTTACCCCCGGAGGTGAAAAAAAAAAACCCTTACCCCCGGGGGTGAAAAAAAAAACCCTTACCCCCGGGGGTGACAAACCCCCCCCTTACCCCCGGGGGTGACAAAAACCCCCCCTTACCTACGGGGGTGACAAAACCCCCCCCTTAAGCCCCGGGGGTGACAAAACCCTCCCCTTAAGCCCCGGGGGTGACAAACCCCCCCCTTACCCCCGGGGGTGACAAAACCCCCCCCTTACCCCCTGGGGTGACAAAACCCCCCCTTACCCCAGGGGGTGACAAAAACCTCCCCTTACCCCCGGGGGTGACAAACCCCCCCTTACCCCCGGGGGTGAGAAACCCCCCCCTTACCCAAGGGGGTGACAAACCCCCCCCCTTACCCCTGGGGGTGACAAAAAAAAAACCTTACCCCCGGGGGTGACAAAAAAAAAACCCTTACCCTCGGGGGTGAAAAAAAAAACCCTTACCCCCGGAGGTGACCAAAAAAAAAACCCTTACCCCCGGGGGTGACAAAAAAAAAACCCTTACCCCCGGGGGTGACAAAAAAAAAACCCTTACCCCCTGGGGTGACAAAAAAAAAACCCTTACCCCCGGGGGTGACAAAAAAAAAACCCTTACCCCGGGGGTGACAAAAAAAAAAACCCTTACCCCCGGGAGTGACAAAAAAAAAAACCTTACCCCCGGGGGTGACAAAAAAAACCCTTACCCCCGGGGGTGACAAAAAAAAACCCTTACCCCGGGGGTGACAAAAAAAACCCCTTACCCCCGGGGGTGACAAAAAAAAACCCTTCCCCCGTGGGGTGACAAAAAAAAAAACCTTACCCCCTGGGGTGACAAAAAAAAAAACCTTACCCCCGGGGGTGACAAAAAAAAAAACCCTTACCCCCGGGAGTGACAAAAAAAAAACCCTTACCCCCGGGGGTGACAAAAAAAAACCCTTACCCCCGGGGGTGACAAAAAAAAACCCTTACCCCCGGGGGTGACAAAAAAAACCCCTTACCCCCGGGGGTGACAAAAAAAAACCCTTACCCCCTGGGGTGACAAAAAAAAAAACTTAAACCCGGGGGTGACAAAAAAAACTTAAACCCGGGGGTGACAAAAAAAAAAACTTAAACCCGGGGGTGACAAAAAAAAAAAACTTAAATCCGGGGGTGACAAAAAAAAAAAACTTAAACCCGGGGGTGCCAAAAAAAAAAAACTTAAACCCGGGGGTGACAAAAAAAACAAACTTAAACCCTGGGGTGACAAAAAAAAAAACCTTAAACCCAGGGGTGACCAAAAAAAAAAACTTAAACCCGGGGGTGACAAAAAAACCACCCTTAAACCCGGGGGTGACAAAAAAAACACCCTTAAACCCGGGGGTGACAAAAAAAACCACCCTTACCCCCGGGGGTGACAAAAAAAACACCCTTACCCCCGGGGGTGACAAAAAAAAACACCCCTTACCCCCGGGGGTGACAAAAAAAAAACACCCCTTACCCCCGGGGGTGACAAAAAAACACCCCTTACCCCCGGGGGTGACAAAAAAAACACCCCTAACCCCCGGGGGTGACAAAAAAAACACCCCTTACCCCCGGGGGTGACAACAAAACCCCCCCTTACCCCCGGGGGTGACAAAAAACCACCCCTTACCCCCGGGGGTGACAAAAAAACCACCCCTTACCCCCGGGGGTGACCAAAAAAAACACCCCTTACCCCCGGGGATGACCAAAAAAAACACCCCTTACCCCCGGGGGTGACCAAAAAAACCACCCCTTACCCCCGGGGTGACCAAAAAACCACCCCTTACCCCCGGGTGTGACAAAAAACCACCCCTTACCCCCGGGGGTGACAAAACCCCACCCCTTACCCCCGGGGGTGACAAAACCCCACCCCTTATCCCCGAGGGCAACGAACCCCCACCCCTTATCCCCGGGGGTGACAAACCCCCACCCCTTACCCGCGGGGGTGACAAACCCCCACCCCTTACCCCCGGGGGTGAAAAACCCCCACCCCTTACCCCCGGGGGTGACAAACCCCCACCCCTTACCCCCGGGGGAGACAAACCCCCACCACCTTACCCCCGGGGGTGACAAACCCAACCCCCTTACCCCCGGGGGTGACAAACCCAACCCCCTTACCCCCGGGGGTGACAAACCCCCGAATTACCAACGGGGGTGAAAAACACCCCCCCCTTACCAACAGGGGGTGACAAACACACCCCCCTTAACCCCCGAGGGGGACAAACCCCCCCCCTTACCCCCGGGGGTAACACACACCCCCCCGTACCCCCGGGAGAGACAAATACCCCCCCTTACCCCCGGGGGTGACAAACCCCCCCCCTTACCCCCGGGGGTGACAAACACCCCCCCTTACCCCCGGGGGTGACAACACCCCCCCTTACCCCCGGGGGTGACACCCCCCCCCAATTACCCCCGGGGGTGACAACACCCCCCCTTACCCCGGGGGTGACAACACCCCCCCTTACCCCGGGGGTGACAACACCCCCCTTTCCCCGGGGGTTGACAACACCCCCCCCTTACCCCCGGGGGTGACAACTCCCCCCCCTTACCCCCGGGGGTGACAAACACCCCCCTTACCCCCGGGGGTGACAAACACCCCCCCTTACTCCCGGGGGTGACAAACACCCCTCCTTACCCCCGGGGGTGACAAACATCCCTCCTTACCCCCAGGGGTGACAAACACCCCTCCTTACCCCCGGGGGTGACAACCCCCCCCTTACCCCCGGGGGTGACAAACAACCCCCCTTACCCCCGGGGGTGACAAACACCCCCCCTTACCCCCGGGGGTGACCACCCCCCCCCTTACCCCCGGGGGTGACCAACACCCCCCCTTACCCCCAGGGGTGACAAACACCCCCCCCTTACCCCCCGGGTTGACAACACCCCCACCTTACACCCGGGGGTGACAAACCCCCCAACTTACCCCGGGGTGACAAACCCCCCACCTTACCCCCGGGGGTGACAAACCCCCCACCTTACCCCCGGAGGTGACAAACCCCCCACCTTACCCCCGGGTGTAACAAACCCCCCCTTACCCCCGGGGGTGACAAATCCCCCCTTACTCCCGGGGGAAACAAACCCCCCCCTTACCCCCGGGGGTGAAAAACAACCCCCTTACCCCCGGATGTGACAAACAAACCCCCTTACCCCCGGGGGTGACAAACAACCCCCCTTACCCCCGCGGGTGACAAACAACCCCCCTTACACCCTGGGGGTGAGAAAACCCTCCCCTTACCCCCGGGGGTGACAAAACCCACCCCTTACCCCCGGGGGTGACAAAACCCACCCCTTACCCTCGGAGGTGACAAAACCCACCCCTTACCCACGGGGGTGACAAAACCCAACCCCCTTACCCACGGGGGTGACAAACCCACCCCCTTACCCACGGGGGTGACAAACCCACTCCCTTACCCACGGGGGTGACAAACCCACCCCCTTACCCACGGGGGTGACAACCCCACCCCCTTACCCACGGGGGTGACAAACCCCCCCCCTTACCCACGGGGATGACAAATCCCCCCTTACCCACGGGGGTGACAAACCCCCTATACCCACGGGGGTGACAAAGAACCCCTTACCCACGGGGGTGACAAACCCCCCCTTACCCACGGGGGTGACAAACCCCCTCCTTACCCACTTGGGTGACAAACCCCCCCTTACCCCCGAAGGGTGACAAACCCCCCCCTTACCCCCGGTCGTGACAAACCCCCCCCTTACCCCCGGTCGTGACAAACCCCCCCCTTACCCCCGGTCGTGACTAACCTTCCCCCTTACCCTCGGTCGTGACAAACCCCCCCCTTACCCCCGGTCGTGACAAACCCCCACCCTTTCCACCGGGGCTGACAAACCCCCACCCTTTCCCCCGGGGCTGACAAACCACCACCCTTTCCCCCGTGGGTGACAAACCCCCACCCCTTACCCCCGGGGGTGACAAACCCCCACCCCTTACCCCCTGGGGTGACAAACCCCCACCCCTTACCCCCGGGGGTGACAAAACCCCCCCCTTACCCCCGGGGGTGACAAAACCCCCCCGCTTACCCCCGGGGGTGACAAAACCCCCCCTTACCCCGGGGGTGACAAAACCCCCCCCCTTACCCCCGGGGGTGAAAAAAAACCCCCCTTACCCCCGGGGGTGACAAAACCCCCACTTACCCCCGGGGGTGACAAAACCCCCCCCCTTACCCCCGGGGATGACAAAACCCCCCCCTTACCCCCGGGGGTGACAAACCCCCCCTTAAGCCCCGGGGGTGACAAACCCCCCCCTTAAGCCCCGGGGGTGACAAAACCCCCCCCCTTAAGCCCCGGGGGTGACAAAAACCCCCCCCTTAAGCCCCGGCGGTGACAAAAAAAAAACCCTTACCCCCGGCGGTGACAAAAACACCCCCCTTACCCCCGGGGGTGACAAAAACACCCCCCCCTTACCCCCGGGGGTGACAAAACACCCCCCTTACCCCCGGGGGTGACAAAAACAACCCCCCATACTCCCGGGGGTGACAAAAACACCCACCCTTACCCCCGGGGGTGACAAAAACACCCCCCCTTACCCCCGGGGGTGACAAAAACACCCCCCTTACCCCCGGGGGTGACAAAAACACCCCCTCTTACCCCGGGGGTGACAAAAAGACCCCCCTTACTCCCGGGGGTGACAAACACCCCCTTACCCCCGGGGGTGACAAACCCCCACCTACCCTCGTGGGTGACAAACCCCCCCCTACCCCCGGGGGTGACACCCCCCCCTACCCCCGGGGGTGACAACCCCCCCTTAAACCCGGGGGTGACAAACCCCCCCCTTAAACCCGGGGGTGACAAACCCCCCCCTTACCCCCGGGGGTGACAAAAAAAAAAAAACCTTACCCCCGGGGGTGACCAAAAAAAAAACCCTTACCCCCGGGGGTGACAAAAAAAAAAACCCTTACCCCCGGGGTGACAAAAAAAAAACCCTTACCCCCGGGGGTGACAAAAAAAAAGAACGTAAACCCGGGGGTGACAAAAAAAAGAAAACTTAAACCCGGGGGTGACAAAAAAAAGAAAACTTAAACCCGGGGGTGACAAAAAAAAGAAAACTTAAACCCGGGGGTGACCAAAAAAAGAAAAAACTTAAACCCGGGGGTGACCAAAAAAAGAAAAAACTTAAACCCGGGGGTGACCAAAAAAAGAAAAAACTTAAACCCGGGGGTGACCAAAAAAAAAAACTTAAACCCGGGGGTGACCAAAAAAAAAAACTTAAACCCGGGGGTGACCAAAAAAAAAATTAAACCCGGGGGTGACAAAAAAAAAACACCCTTACCCCCGGGGGTGACAAAAAAAACACCCTTACCCCCGGGGGTGACAAAAAAAACACCCCTTACCCCCGGGGGTGACAAAAAAAAACACCCCTTACCCCCGGGGGTGACCCCAAAAAAACACCCCTTACCCCCGGGGGTGACCCCAAAAAAACACCCCTTACCCCTGGGGGTGACCCCAAAAAAACACCCCTCACCACCGGGGGTGACCCCAAAAAAACACCCCTCACCACCGGGGGTGTCCCCAAAAAAACACCCCTTACCCCCGGGGGTGACCCCAAAAAAACACCCCTTACCCCCGGGGGTGACCCCAAAAAAACACCCCTCACCACCGGGGGTGACCCCAAAAAAACACCCCTCACCCCCGGGGGTGACCCCAAGAAAACACCCCTCACATCCTTGGGTGACCCCAAAAAAACACCCTCAACCCCCGGGGGTGACCCAAAGAAAACACCCCCTCCTTACCCCCCGGGGCGGCCAAAGAAAAAACCCCTCCCCACCCCCGGGGTTGACCGATCTAAAACACCCCCTCCTTACCCCCGGGGGTGACCAAAGAAAACACCCCCTCCTTACCCCCGGGGGTGACCCAAAGAAAACACCCTCCTTACCCCCGGGGGTGACCCAAAGAAAACACCCCCTCCTTACCCCCGGGGGTGACCCAAAGAAAACACCCCCTCCTTACCCCCGGGGGTGACCCAAAGAAAACACCCCCTCCTTACCCCCGGGGGTGACCCAAAGAAAACACCCCCTCCTTACCCCCGGGGGTGACCCAAAGAAAACACCCCCTCCTTACCCCCTGGGGTGACCCAAAGAAAACACCCCCTCCTTACCCCCGGGGGTGACCCAAAGAAAACACCCCCTCCTTACCCCCGGGGGGTGACCCAAAGAAAACACCCCCTCCTTACCCCCGGGGTGACCCAGAAAACACCCCCTCCTTCCCCCCTGGGGTGACCCAAAGAACACACCCCCTCCTTACCCACGGGTGTGACCCAAAGAAAACACCCCCTCCTTACCCCCGGGGGTGACCCAAAGAAAACACCCCTCCTTACCCCCGGGGGTGACCCAAAGAAAACACCCCTCCTTACCCCGGGGGTGTACCAAAGAAAACACCCCCTCCTTACCCCCGGGGGTGACCCAAAGAAAACACCCCTCCAAACCCCGGGGTGGACCCAAAGAAAACACCCCCTCCTTACCCCCGGGGGTGACCCAAAACACCCCTTCTTACCCCCGGGGGTGACCCAAAGAAAACACCCCCTCCTTACCCCCGGGGGTGACCCAAAGAAAACACCCCCTCCTTACCCCCGTGGTGACCCAAAGAAAACACCCCATCCTTACCCCGGGTGACCCAAAGAAAACACCCCCTCCTTACCCCCGGGGTGACCCAAAGAAAACACCCTCCTTACCCCGGGGTGACCCAAAGAAAACACACCCTCCTTACCCCCGGGGGTGACCCAAAGAAAACCCCCCCACCTACCCCCGGGGTGACCCCGAGAAAACACCCCCTCCCACCCCCCTGGGGCGACCCAAAGAAAACACCCCCTCCTTACCCCCGGGGGTGACCCCAAGAAAACACCCCCTCCTTACCCCCGGGGGTGACCCAAAGAAAACACCCCCTCCTTACCCCCGGGGGTGACCAAAGAAAAAACCCCCTCCTTACCCCCGGGGGTGACCAAAGAAAACCCCCCCTCCTTACCCCCGGGGGTGACCAAAGAAAACACACCCTCCTTACCCCCGGGGGTGACCAAAGAAAACACCCCCTCCTTACCCCCGGGGGTGACCAAAGAAAACCCCCCCTCCTTCCCCCCGGGGGTGACCAAAGAAAACCCCCCCTCCTTACCCCAGGGGGTGACCAAAGAAAACCCCCCCCCCTTCCCCCCAGGGGTGACAAACCCCCCCCTTACCCCCAGGGGTGACAAACCCCCCCCTTACCCCCGGGGGTGACAAACCCCCGGCACCTAACCCCCGGGGGGGACAAACCCAGCCCCCTTACCCCCGGGGGGTGACAAACCCCCCCCTTACCCCCGGGGGTGACAAACCCCCCTTAAACCCGGGGGTGACAAACCCCCCCCTTAAACCCGGGGGTGACAAACCCCCCCTTACCCCCGGGGGGGACAAACCCCCCTTACCCCCGGGTTAGACAAACCCCCCCCCTTACCCCCGGGGGCGACAAACCCCCCCCCTTACCCCCGGGGGTGACAAACCCCCCCCTTACCCCCGGGGGTGACAAACCCCCCCTTACCCCCGGGGGTGACAAACCCCCCCTTACCCCCGGGGGTGACAAACCCCCCACTTAACCCCTGTGGTGACAAACCCCCCCCTTACCCCCAGGGGTGACAAACCCCCCCCTTACCCCCAGGGGTGACAAACCCCCCCCTTACCCCCAGGGGTGACAAACCCCCCCCTTACCCCCAGGGGTGACAAACCCCCCCCCTTACCCCCGGGGGTGACAAACCCCCCCCCTACCCCCGGGGGTGACAAACCCCCCCCCTTACCCCCGGGGGGGGCCAAACCCCCCCGTACCCCCGGGGGTGACAAACCCCCCTTACCCCCCGGGGCAATGACAAACCCCCTGGCCCTTACCCCGGGGGTGACAAACCCCCCTTACCCCCGGGGGTGACGAAACCCCCTTACCCCCGGGGGTGACAAACCCCCTCTTACCCAAGGGGGTGACAAACCCCCCTTACCAAGGCCGGGAGTGACAAACCCCCTTACCCCCGGGGGTGACAAACCCCCTTACCCCCGGGGGTGACAAACCCCCCCTTACCCCCGGGGGTGGCAAACCCCCCCTTTACCCCCGTGGGTGACAACACCCCCCCTTACCCCGGGGGTGACAAACACCCCCCCCTTACCCCCCGGGGGTGACAAACCCCCCCCCTTACCCCCCCGGGGGGGTGACAATCCGACCCCCCATTACCCCCGGGGGTGACAAACCCCCCCCCTTACCCCCGGGGGTGACAAACCCCCCCCTTACCCCCGGGGGTGACAAACCCCCCCCTTACCCCCGGGGGTGACAAACCCCCCCCTTTACCCCCGGGGGTGACAAACTCCCCTTACTCCCGGGGGATGACAAACCCCCCCCTTACCCCCAGGGGGTAACAAACACCCCCCTTACCCCCGCGGAGAGAACAAATACCCCCCTTACCCCCCGGGGTGACAAACACCCCCTTACCCCCGGGGGCCCGACAAACACCCCCCTTACCCCCGGGGGTGACCCAACCCCCCCCCTTACCCCCGGGGGTGACAACAACCCCCAATTACCCCCGGGGTGACAACACCCCCTTACCCCGGGGGTTGACAACACCCCCCTTACCCCGGGGGTTGACAACACCCCCCCTTACCCCGGGGGTTGACAACACCCCCTTACCCCCGGGGTGACAGCTTCCCCCCTTACCCCCGGGGTGACAAACACCCCCTTACCCCCGGGGTGACCAAACACCCCCTTACTCCCGGGGGTGACAAACACCCCACCTTACCCCCGGGGTGACCAAACATCCCTCTCTTACCCCCCAGGGGTGACAAACACCCCTCCCTACCCCCGGGGGTGACAAACACCCCCTTACCCCCGGGGGTGACCAACACCCCCTTACCTCCCGGGGGCTGACAAACACCCCCCTTACCCCCGGGGGTGACCAACACCCCCCCTTACCCCCGGGGGTGACCAACACCCACCCTTAATACTCCCCAGGGGTGACAAACACCCCCTCTTACCCCCCGGGTTGACAACACCCCCACCTTACACCCGGGGGTGACAAAACCCCCCCCTTACCCCCGGGGTGACAAACCCCCACCTTACTCCCCGGGGGTGACAAAACCCCCACCTTACCCCCGGAGGTGACAAAACCCACCTTACCCCCCGGGTGTAACAACAAATCCCCCCTTACCCCCGGGGGTGACAACCTCCCCTTTACTCCCGGGGGAAACAAACCCCCCCCGTACCCCCGGGGGTGAAAAAAAACCCCCTTACCCCCAGATGTGACAAACAAGCCCCCTTACCCCGGGGGTGACCAAACAACCCCCTTACTCCCCGCGGGTGACAAACAACCCCCTTACACCCTGGGGGTGAGAAAATCCCTCCCCTAACCCCCCGGGGTGACAAAACCCACCCCTTACCCCCGGGGGTGACAAAACCCCCCCCTTACCCCCGGAGGTGACAAAACCCACCCCTTACCCACGGGGGTGACAAAACCCACCCCCCTTACCCACGGGGGTGACAAACCCACCCCCTTACCCACGGGGGTGTAAAAACCACCCCCTTACCCACGGGGGTGACAAACCCAC